>NC_050181.1:19970242-19992742 GCF_008315115.2 Sander lucioperca
CTATACTATGACTTTTTCGACATACTATACTATGACTTTTTATAACTTTTTTCGACATACTATACTATGACTTTTTCTGACTTTTGTCGACATACTATACTATGACTTTTCGACATACTATACTATGACTTTTGTCGACATACTATACTATAACTTTTCTCAACATACTATACTACAGTGAGGAAAATAAGTATTTGAACACCCTGCTATTTTGCAAGTTCTCCCACTTAGAAATCATGGAGGGTCTGAAATTGTCATCGTAGGTGCATGTCCACTGTGAGAGACATAATCTAAAAAAAAAAATCCAGAAATCACAATGAATGATTTTTTAACTATTTATTTGTATGATACAGCTGCAAATAAGTATTTGAACACCTGAGAAAATCAATGTTAATATTTGGTACAGTAGCCTTTGTTTGCAATTACAGAGGCCAAACGTTTCCTGTAGTTTTCACCAGGTTAACACACTGCAGGAGGGATTTTGGCCCACTCCTCCACACAGATCTTCTCTAGATAAGTCAGGTTTCTGGGCTGTCGCTGAGAAACACGGAGTTTGAGCTCCCTCCAAAGATTCTCTATTGGGTTCAGGTCTGGAGACTGGCTAGGCCACGCCAGAACCTTGATATGCTTCTTACAGAGCCACTCCTTGGTTATCCTGGCTGTGTGCTTCGGGTCATTGTCATGTTGGAAGACCCAGCCTCGACCCATCTTCAATGCTCTAACTGAGGGAAGGAGGTTGTTCCCCAAAATCTCGCAATACATGGCCCCGGTCATCCTCTCCTTAATACAGTGCAGTCGCCCTGTCCCATGTGCAGAAACCCCCCCCCAAAGCATGATGCTACCACCCCCATGCTTCACAGTAGGGATGGTGTTCTTGGGATGGTCCTCATCATTCTTCTTCCTCCAAACACGGTTAGTGGAATTATGACCAAAAAGTTCTATTTTGGTCTCATCTGACCACATGACTTTCTCCCATGACTCCTCTGGATCATCCAAATGGTCATTGGTGAACTTAAGACGGGCCTTGACATGTGCTGGTTTAAGCAGGGGAACCTTCCGTGCCATGCATGATTTCAAACCACGACGTCTTAGTGTATTACCAACAGTAACCTTGGAAACGGTGGTCCCAGCTCTTTTCAGGTCATTGACCAGCTCCTCCCGTGTAGTTCTGGGCTGATTTCTCACCTTTCTTAGGATCATTGAGACCCCACGAGGTGAGATCTTGCATGGAGCCCCAGTCCGAGGGAGACTGACAGTCATGTTTAGCTTCTTCCATTTTTTAATGATTGCTCCAACAGTGGACCTTTTTTCACCAAGCTGCTTGGCAATTTCCCCGTAGCCCTTTCCAGCCTTGTGGAGGTGTACAATTTAGTCTCTAGTGTCTTTGGACAGCTCTTTGGTCTTGGCCATGTTAGTAGTTGGATTCTTACTGATTGTATGGGGTGGACAGGTGTCTTTATGCAGCTAACGACCTCAAACAGGTGCATTGAATTTAGGATAATAAATGGAGTGGAGGTGGACATTTTAAAGGCAGACTAACAGGTCTTTGAGGGTCAGAATTCTAGCTGATAGACAGGTGTTCAAATACTTATTTGCAGCTGTATCATACAAATAAATAGTCAAAAAATCATATATTGTGATTTCTGGATTTTTTTTTTTAGATTATGTCTCTCACAGTGGACATGCACCTACGATGACAATTTCAGACCCTCCATGATTTCTAAGTGGGAGAACTTGCAAAATAGCAGGGTGTTCAAATACTTATTTTCCTCACTGTATGTCTTTTTATGACTTTTTTCGACATACTATACTATGACTTTTTTCGACATACTATACTATGACTTTTTTCGACATAGTATACTGACTTTTTTCGACATACTATAACTTTTTTCAACATACTATACTATGACTTTTCGACATACTATACTATGACTTTTGTCGACATACTATACTATAACTTTTCTCAACATACTATACTATGTATTTTTATGACTTTTTTCGACATACTATACTATGACTTTTTTCGACATACTATACTATGACTTTTTTCGACATAGTATACTGACTTTTTTCGACATACTATAACTTTTTTCAACATAATATACTATGACTTTTTTCGACATACTATACTATAACTTTTTTGACATACTATACTATGACTTTTTTCGACATAGTATACTGACTTTTGTCGACATACTATAACTTTTTTCAACATACTATACTATGACTTTTTCGACATACTATACTATGACTTTTTATGACATACAATACTATGACTTTTTTCGACATACTATACTATGACTTTTTTGTCATATTATACTATGACTTTTTTCGACATACTATACTATGACTTTTTATGACATACTATACTATGACTTTTTATGACATACTATACTATGACTTTTTTCGACATACTATACTATAACTTTTTTCGACATACTATACTATAACTTTTTTGACATACTATACTCTGACTTTTTTCGACATACTATACTATGACTTTTTTCGACATATTATGACTTTTATAGACATACTATACTATGACTTTGTTGACATACTATACTATAACTTTTTTCGACATACTATACTATAACTTTTTTCGACATACTATACTATGACTTTTTATGACTTTTTTCGACATACTATACTATGACTTTTTTTGACATACTATACTATGACTTTTCGACATATACTATGACTTTTTTTGACATCCTATACTATGACTTATGACTATTTTCGACATACTATACTATGACTTATGACTATTTTCGACATACTATACTATGGCTTATGACTATTTTCGACATACTATACTATGACTTTTTTCGACATACTATACTATGACTTTTTTCGACATAGTATACTGACTTTTTTCGACATACTATAACTTTTTTCAACATAATATACTATAACTTTTTTGGACATACTATACTATAACTTTTTTGACATACTATACTATGACTTTTTTCGACATAGTATACTGACTTTTTTCGACATACTATAACTTTTTTCAACATACTATACTATGACTTTTTCGACATACTATACTATGACTTTTTATGACTTTTTTCGACATACTATACTATGACTTTTCGACATACTATACTATGACTTTTGTCGACATACTATACTATAACTTTTCTCAACATACTATACTATGTCTTTTTATGACTTTTTTCGACATACTATACTATGACTTTTTTCGACATACTATACTATGACTTTTTTCGACATAGTATACTGACTTTTATCGACATACTATAACTTTTTTCAACATAATATACTATGACTTTTTTCGACATACTATACTATAACTTTTTTGACATACTATACTATGACTTTTTTCGACATAGTATACTGACTTTTTTCGACATACTATAACTTTTTTCAACATACTATACTATGACTTTTTCGACATACTATACTATGACTTTTTTCGACATACTATACTATGACTTTTTTCGACATAGTATACTGACTTTTTTCGACATACTATAACTTTTTTCAACATACAATACTATGACTTTTTTCGACTTACTATACTATGACTTTGTTGTCATATTATACTATGACTTTTTTCGACATACTATACTATGACTTTTTATGACATACTATACTATGACTTTTTTCGACATACTATACTATGACTTTTTTCGACATACTATACTATGACTTTTTATGACATACTATACTATGACTTTTTTCGACATACTATACTATAACTTTTTTCGACATACTATACTATAACTTTTTTGACATACTATACTCTGACTTTTTTCGACATACTATACTATGACTTTTTTCGACATATTATGACTTTTATAGACATACTATACTATGACTTTGTTGACATACTATACTATAACTTTTTTCGACATACTATACTATAACTTTTTTCGACATACTATACTATGACTTTTTATGACTTTTTTCGACATACTATACTATGACTTTTTTTGACATACTATACTATGACTTTTTTCGACATATTATACTATGACTTTTTTTGACATCCTATACTATGACTTTTTTCGACATACTATACTATGACTTATGACTATTTTCGACATACTATACTATGACTTTTTTCGACATACTATACTATGACTTTTTTCGACATCCTATACTATGACTATTTTCGACATACTATACTATGACTTATGACTATTTTCGACATACTATACTATGGCTTATGACTATTTTCGACATACTATACTATGACTTTTTTCGACATACTATACTATGACTTTTTTCGACATCCTATACTATGACTATTTTCGACATACTATACTGTGACTATTTTCGACATACTATACTATGACTTATGACTATTTTCGACATACTATACTGACTTTTTATGACTTTTTTTGATATACTATACTATGACTTTTTTCGACATACTATATGACTTTTTATGACTTTTTTCGACATACTATACTATGACTTTTTTCGACATACTATACTATGACTTTTTTGACATACTATACTATGACTTATGACTATTTTCGACATACTATACTATGACTTTTTTCGACATACTATACTATGACTATTTTCGACATACTATACTATGACTTATGACTATTTTCGACATAGTATACTGACTTTTATCGACATACTATAACTTTTTTCAACATAATATACTATGAGTTTTTTCGACATACTATACTATAACTTTTTTGACATACTATACTATGACTTTTTTCGACATAGTATACTGACTTTTTTCGACATACTATAACTTTTTTCAACATACTATACTATGACTTTTTCGACATACTATACTATGACTTTTTTCGACATACTATACTATGACTTTTTTCGACATAGTATACTGACTTTTTTCGACATACTATAACTTTTTTCAACATACAATACTATGACTTTTTTCGACATACTATACTATGACTTTGTTGTCATATTATACTATGACTTTTTTCGACATACTATACTATGACTTTTTATGACATACTATACTATGACTTTTTCGACATACTATACTATGACTTTTTTCGACATACTATACTATGACTTTTTATGACATACTATACTATGACTTTTTTCGACATACTATACTATAACTTTTTTGACATACTATACTCTGACTTTTTTCGACATACTATACTATGACTTTTTTCGACATATTATGACTTTTACAGACATACTATACTATGACTTTGTTGACATACTATACTATAACTTTTTTCGACATACTATACTATAACTTTTTTCGACATACTATACTATGACTTTTTATGACTTTTTTCGACATACTATACTATGACTTTTTTGACATACTATACTATGACTTTTTTCGACATATTATACTATGACTTTTTTTGACATCCTATACTATGACTTTTTTCGACATACTATACTATGACTTATGACTTTTTTCGACATCCTATACTATGACTATTTTCGACATACTATACTATGACTTATGACTATTTTCGACATACTATACTATGGCTTATGACTATTTTCGACATACTATACTATGACTTTTTTCGACATACTATACTATGACTTTTTTCGACATCCTATACTATGACTATTTTCGACATACTATACTATGACTTTTTTCGACATACTATAGTATGACTTATGACTATTTTCGACATACTATACTGTGACTATTTTCGACATACTATATTATGACTTATGACTATTTTCGACATACTATACTGACTTTTTATGACTTTATTTGACATACTATACTATGACTTTTTTCGACATACTATATGACTTTTTATGACTTTTTTCGACATACTATACTATGACTTTTTTCGACATACTATACTATGACTTTTTTTGACATACTATACTATGACTTATGACTATTTTCGACATACTATACTATGACTTTTTTCGACATACTACACTATGACTTATGACTATTTTCGACATAGTATACTGACTTTTATCGACATACTATAACTTTTTTCAACATAATATACTATGACTTTTTTCGACATACTATACTATAACTTTTTTGACATACTATACTATGACTTTTTTCGACATAGTATACTGACTTTTTTCGACATACTATAACTTTTTTCAACATACTATACTATGACTTTTTCGACATACTATACTATGACTTTTTTCGACATACTATACTATGACTTTTTTCGACATAGTATACTGACTTTTTTCGACATACTATAACTTTTTTCAACATACAATACTATGACTTTTTTCGACATACTATACTATGACTTTGTTGTCATATTATACTATGACTTTTTTCGACATACTATACTATGACTTTTTATGACATACTATACTATGACTTTTTTCGACATACTATACTATGACTTTTTTCGACATACTATACTATGACTTTTTATGACATACTATACTATGACTTTTTTCGACATACTATACTATAACTTTTTTCGACATACTATACTATAACTTTTTTGACATACTATACTCTGACTTTTTTCGACATACTATACTATGACTTTTTTCGACATATTATAATATGACTTTTATAGACATACTATACTATGACTTTGTTGACATACTATACTATGCCTTTTTATGACTTTTTTCGACATACTATACTATGACTTTTTGACTTTTTTCGACATACTATACTATGACTTTTTTTGACATACTATACTATGACTTTTTTCGACATATTATACTATGACTTTTTTTGACATCCTATACTATGACTTTTTTCGACATACTATACTATGACTTATGACTTTTTTCGACATACTATACTATGACTTTTTTCGACATCCTATACTATGACTATTTTCGACACACTATACTATGACTTATGACTATTTTCGACATACTATACTATGGCTTATGACTATTTTCGACATACTATACTATGACTTTTTTCGACATACTATACTATGACTTTTTTCGACATCCTATACTATGACTATTTTCGACATACTATACTATGACTTTTTTCGACATACTATACTATGACTTATGACTATTTTCGACATACTATACTGTGACTATTTTCGACATACTATATTATGACTTATGACTATTTTCGACATACTATACTGACTTTTTATGACTTTATTTGACATACTATACTATGACTTTTTTCGACATACTGTATGACTTTTTATGACTTTTTTCGACATACTATACTATGACTTTTTTCGACATACTATACTATGACTTTTTTTGACATACTATACTATGACTTATGACTATTTTCGACATACTATACTATGACTTTTTTCGACATACTATACTATGACTATTTTCGACATACTATACTATGACTTATGACTATTTTCGACATGCTATACTATGACCTTTTTCGACATACTATACTATGACTTATGACTATTTTCGACATACTATACTATGACTTTTTTCGACATACTATACTATGACTTTTTATGACTTTTTTCGACATACTATACTATGACTTTTTTCGACATACTATACTATGACTTTTTTCGACATACTATACTATGACTTTTTCGACATACTATACTATGACTTTTTTCGACATATTATAATATGACTTTTATAGACATACTATACTATGACTTTGTTGACATACTATACTATGCCTTTTTATGACTTTTTTCGACATACTATACTATGACTTTTTCGACATACTATACTATGACTTTTTTCGACATATTATAATATGACTTTTATAGACATACTATACTATGACTTTGTTGACATACTATACTATGCCTTTTTATGACTTTTTTCGACATACTATACTATGACTTTTATAGACATACTATACTATGACTTTTTTTCGACATAATATACTATGACTTTTTTCGACATACTATACTATGCCTTTTTTTCGACATAATATACTATGACTTTTCGACATACTATACTATGACTTTTTATGACTTTTTTCGACATACTATACTATGACTTTTTTGACATACTATACTATGACTTATGACTATTTTCGACATACTATACTATGACTTTTTTCGACATACTATACTATGACTATTTTCGACATACTATACTATGACTTATGACTATTTTCGACATACTATACTATGACCTTTTTCGACATACTATACTATGACTTTTTTCGACATAGTATACTATGACCTTTTTCGACATACTATACTATGACTTTTTTCGACATACTATACTATGACTTTTTTCGACATACTATACTATGACTTTTTATGACTTTTTTCGACATACTATAATATGACTTTTTTCGACATACTATACTATGACTTTTTCGACATACTATACTATGACTTTTTTCGACATATTATAATATGACTTTTATAGACATACTATACTATGACTTTGTTGACATACTATACTATGCCTTTTTATGACTTTTTTCGACATACTATACTATGACTTTTTTGACATACTATACTATGACTTTTATAGACATACTATACTATGACTTTTTTTCGACATAATATACTATGACTTTTTTCGACATACTATACTATGCCTTTTTTTCGACATAATATACTATGACTTTTTTCGACATACTATACTATGACTTTTTATGACTTTTTTCGACATACTATACTATAACTTTTTTGACATACTATACTCTGACTTTTTTCGACATACTATACTATGACTTTTTTCGACATATTATAATATGACTTTTATAGACATACTATACTATGACTTTGTTGACATACTATACTATGCCTTTTATGACTTTTTTCGACATACTATACTATGACTTTTTGACTTTTTTCGACATACTATACTATGACTTTTTTGACATACTATACTATGACTTTTTTCGACATATTATACTATGACTTTTTTTGACATCCTATACTATGACTTTTTTCGACATACTATACTATGACTTATGACTTTTTTCGACATACTATACTATGACTTTTTTCGACATCCTATACTATGACTATTTTCGACACACTATACTATGACTTATGACTATTTTCGACATACTATACTATGGCTTATGACTATTTTCGACATACTATACTATGACTTTTTTCGACATACTATACTATGACTTTTTTCGACATCCTATACTATGACTATTTTCGACATACTATACTATGACTTTTTTCGACATACTATACTATGACTTATGACTATTTTCGACATACTATACTGTGACTATTTTCGACATACTATATTATGACTTATGACTATTTTCGACATACTATACTGACTTTTTATGACTTTATTTGACATACTATACTATGACTTTTTTCGACATACTATATGACTTTTTATGACTTTTTTCGACATACTATACTATGACTTTTTTCGACATACTATACTATGACTTTTTTTGACATACTATACTATGACTTATGACTATTTTCGACATACTATACTATGACTTTTTTCGACATACTATACTATGACTATTTTCGACATACTATACTATGACTTATGACTATTTTCGACATGCTATACTATGACCTTTTTCGACATACTATACTATGACTTATGACTATTTTCGACATACTATACTATGACTTTTTTCGACATACTATACTATGACTTTTTATGACTTTTTTCGACATACTATACTATGACTTTTTTCGACATACTATACTATGACTTTTTTCGACATACTATACTATGACTTTTTCGACATACTATACTATGACTTTTTTCGACATATTATAATATGACTTTTATAGACATACTATACTATGACTTTGTTGACATACTATACTATGCCTTTTTATGACTTTTTTCGACATACTATACTATGACTTTTTCGACATACTATACTATGACTTTTTTCGACATATTATAATATGACTTTTATAGACATACTATACTATGACTTTGTTGACATACTATACTATGCCTTTTTATGACTTTTTTCGACATACTATACTATGACTTTTATAGACATACTATACTATGACTTTTTTTCGACATAATATACTATGACTTTTTTCGACATACTATACTATGCCTTTTTTTCGACATAATATACTATGACTTTTCGACATACTATACTATGACTTTTTATGACTTTTTTCGACATACTATACTATGACTTTTTTTGACATACTATACTATGACTTATGACTATTTTCGACATACTATACTATGACTTTTTTCGACATACTATACTATGACTATTTTCGACATACTATACTATGACTTATGACTATTTTCGACATACTATACTATGACCTTTTTCGACATACTATACTATGACTTTTTTCGACATAGTATACTATGACCTTTTTCGACATACTATACTATGACTTTTTTCGCCATACTATACTATGACTTTTTTCGACATACTATACTATGACTTTTTATGACTTTTTTCGACATACTATAATATGACTTTTTTCGACATACTATACTATGACTTTTTCGACATACTATACTATGACTTTTTTCGACATATTATAATATGACTTTTATAGACATACTATACTATGACTTTGTTGACATACTATACTATGCCTTTTTATGACTTTTTTCGACATACTATACTATGACTTTTTTTGACATACTATACTATGACTTTTATAGACATACTATACTATGACTTTTTTTCGACATAATATACTATGACTTTTTTCGACATACTATACTATGCCTTTTTTTCGACATAATATACTATGACTTTTTTCGACATACTATACTATGACTTTTTATGACTTTTTTCGACATACTATACTATAACTTTTTTGACATACTATACTCTGACTTTTTTCGACATACTATACTATGACTTTTTTCGACATATTATAATATGACTTTTATAGACATACTATACTATGACTTTGTTGACATACTATACTATGCCTTTTTATGACTTTTTTCGACATACTATACTATGACTTTTTGACTTTTTTCGACATACTATACTATGACTTTTTTTGACATACTATACTATGACTTTTTTCGACATATTATACTATGACTTTTTTTGACATCCTATACTATGACTTTTTTCGACATACTATACTATGACTTATGACTTTTTTCGACATACTATACTATGACTTTTTTCGACATCCTATACTATGACTATTTTCGACACACTATACTATGACTTATGACTATTTTCGACATACTATACTATGGCTTATGACTATTTTCGACATACTATACTATGACTTTTTTCGACATACTATACTATGACTTTTTTCGACATCCTATACTATGACTATTTTCGACATACTATACTATGACTTTTTTCGACATACTATACTATGACTTATGACTATTTTCGACATACTATACTGTGACTATTTTCGACATACTATATTATGACTTATGACTATTTTCGACATACTATACTGACTTTTTATGACTTTATTTGACATACTATACTATGACTTTTTTCGACATACTGTATGACTTTTTATGACTTTTTTCGACATACTATACTATGACTTTTATCGACATACTATACTATGAATTTTTTTGACATACTATACTATGACTTATGACTATTTTCGACATACTATACTATGACTTTTTTCGACATACTATACTATGACTATTTTCGACATACTATACTATGACTTATGACTATTTTCGACATGCTATACTATGACCTTTTTCGACATACTATACTATGACTTATGACTATTTTCGACATACTATACTATGACTTTTTTCGACATACTATACTATGACTTTTTATGACTTTTTTCGACATACTATACTATGACTTTTTTCGACATACTATACTATGACTTTTTTCGACATACTATACTATGACTTTTTCGACATACTATACTATGACTTTTTTCGACATATTATAATATGACTTTTATAGACATACTATACTATGACTTTGTTGACATACTATACTATGCCTTTTTATGACTTTTTTCGACATACTATACTATGACTTTTTCGACATACTATACTATGACTTTTTTCGACATATTATAATATGACTTTTATAGACATACTATACTATGACTTTGTTGACATACTATACTATGCCTTTTTATGACTTTTTTCGACATACTATACTATGACTTTTATAGACATACTATACTATGACTTTTTTTCGACATAATATACTATGACTTTTTTCGACATACTATACTATGCCTTTTTTTCGACATAATATACTATGACTTTTCGACATACTATACTATGACTTTTTATGACTTTTTTCGACATACTATACTATGACTTTTTTTGACATACTATACTATGACTTATGACTATTTTCGACATACTATACTATGACTTTTTTCGACATACTATACTATGACTATTTTCGACATACTATACTATGACTTATGACTATTTTCGACATACTATACTATGACCTTTTTCGACATACTATACTATGACTTTTTTCGACATAGTATACTATGACCTTTTTCGACATACTATACTATGACTTTTTTCGACATACTATACTATGACTTTTTTCGACATACTATACTATGACTTTTTATGACTTTTTTCGACATACTATAATATGACTTTTTTCGACATACTATACTATGACTTTTTCGACATACTATACTATGACTTTTTTCGACATATTATAATATGACTTTTATAGACATACTATACTATGACTTTGTTGACATACTATACTATGCCTTTTTATGACTTTTTTCGACATACTATACTATGACTTTTTTTGACATACTATACTATGACTTTTATAGACATACTATACTATGACTTTTTTTCGACATAATATACTATGACTTTTTTCGACATACTATACTATGCCTTTTTTTCGACATAATATACTATGACTTTTTTCGACATACTATACTATGACTTTTTATGACTTTTTTCGACATACTATACTATAACTTTTTTGACATACTATACTCTGACTTTTTTCGACATACTATACTATGACTTTTTTTCGACATATATAATATGACTTTTATAGACATACTATACTATGACTTTGTTGACATACTATACTATGCCTTTTTATGACTTTTTTCGACATACTATACTATGACTTTTTGACTTTTTTCGACATACTATACTATGACTTTTTTGACATACTATACTATGACTTTTTTCGACATATTATACTATGACTTTTTTGACATCCTATACTATGACTTTTTTCGACATACTATACTATGACTTATGACTTTTTCGACATACTATACTATGACTTTTTTCGACATCCTATACTATGACTATTTTCGACACACTATACTATGACTTATGACTATTTTCGACATACTATACTATGGCTTATGACTATTTTCGACATACTATACTATGACTTTTTTCGACATACTATACTATGACTTTTTTCGACATCCTATACTATGACTATTTTCGACATACTATACTATGACTTTTTTCGACATACTATACTATGACTTATGACTATTTTCGACATACTATACTGTGACTATTTTCGACATACTATATTATGACTTATGACTATTTTCGACATACTATACTGACTTTTATGACTTTATTTGACATACTATACTATGACTTTTTTCGACATACTATATGACTTTTTATGACTTTTTTCGACATACTATACTATGACTTTTTTCGACATACTATACTATGACTTTTTTTGACATACTATACTATGACTTATGACTATTTTCGACATACTATACTATGACTTTTTTCGACATACTATACTATGACTATTTTCGACATACTATACTATGACTTATGACTATTTTCGACATGCTATACTATGACCTTTTTCGACATACTATACTATGACTTATGACTATTTTCGACATACTATACTATGACTTTTTTCGACATACTATACTATGACTTTTTATGACTTTTTTCGACATACTATACTATGACTTTTTTCGACATACTATACTATGACTTTTTTCGACATACTATACTATGACTTTTTCGACATACTATACTATGACTTTTTTCGACATATTATAATATGACTTTTATAGACATACTATACTATGACTTTGTTGACATACTATACTATGCCTTTTTATGACTTTTTTCGACATACTATACTATGACTTTTTCGACATACTATACTATGACTTTTTTCGACATATTATAATATGACTTTTATAGACATACTATACTATGACTTTGTTGACATACTATACTATGCCTTTTTATGACTTTTTTCGACATACTATACTATGACTTTTATAGACATACTATACTATGACTTTTTTTCGACATAATATACTATGACTTTTTTCGACATACTATACTATGCCTTTTTTTCGACATAATATACTATGACTTTTCGACATACTATACTATGACTTTTTATGACTTTTTTCGACATACTATACTATGACTTTTTTTGACATACTATACTATGACTTATGACTATTTTCGACATACTATACTATGACTTTTTTCGACATACTATACTATGACTATTTTCGACATACTATACTATGACTTATGACTATTTTCGACATACTATACTATGACCTTTTTCGACATACTATACTATGACTTTTTTCGACATAGTATACTATGACCTTTTTCGACATACTATACTATGACTTTTTTCGCCATACTATACTATGACTTTTTTCGACATACTATACTATGACTTTTTATGACTTTTTTCGACATACTATAATATGACTTTTTTCGACATACTATACTATGACTTTTTCGACATACTATACTATGACTTTTTTCGACATATTATAATATGACTTTTATAGACATACTATACTATGACTTTGTTGACATACTATACTATGCCTTTTTATGACTTTTTTCGACATACTATACTATGACTTTTTTTGACATACTATACTATGACTTTTATAGACATACTATACTATGACTTTTTTTCGACATAATATACTATGACTTTTTTCGACATACTATACTATGCCTTTTTTTCGACATAATATACTATGACTTTTTTCGACATACTATACTATGACTTTTTATGACTTTTTTCGACATACTATACTATGACTTTTTTGACATAATATACTATAACTTTTTTCGACATACTATACTATGCCTTTTTTTCGACATAATATACTATGACTTTTTTCGACATACTATACTATGACTTTTTATGACTTTTTTCGACATACTATACTATGACTTTTTTTGACATACTATACTATGACTTTTCGACATATTATACTATGACTTTTTTTGACATCCTATACTATGACTTATGACTATTTTCGACATACTATACTATGACTTATGACTATTTTCGACATACTATACTATGGCTTATGACTATTTTCGACATACTATACTATGACTTTTTTCGACATACTATACTATGACATTTTTCGACATCCTATACTATGACTATTTTCGACATACTATACTATGACTTTTTTCGACATACTATACTATGACTTATGACTATTTTCGACATACTATACTGTGACTATTTTCGACATACTAAAATATGACTTATGACTATTTTCGACATACTATACTATGACTTTTTATGACTTTTTTCGACATACTATACTATGACTTTTTATGACTTTTTTCGACATACTATACTATGACTTTTTTCGACATACTATACTATGACTTTTTTTGACATACTATGACTTTTTTCGACATACTATACTATGACTATTTTCGACATACTATACTATGACTTTTTATGACTTTTTTCGACATACTATACTATGACTTTTTTCGACATACTATACTATGACTTTTTTCGACATATTATGACTTTTATAGACATACTATACTATGACTTTGTTGACATACTATACTATAACTTTTTTCGACATACTATACTATAACTTTTTTCGACATACTATACTATGACTTTTTATGACTTTTATCAACATACTATACTATGACTTTTTTTGACATACTATACTATGACTTTTTTCGACATATTATACTATGACTTTTTTTGACATCCTATACTATGACTTTTTTCGACGTACTATACTATGACTTATGACTATTTTCGACATACTATACTATGACTTTTTTCGACATACTATACTATGACTTTTTTCGACATCCTATACTATGACTATTTTCGACATACTATACTATGACTTATGACTATTTTCGACATACTATACTATGGCTTATGACTATTTTCGACATACTATACTATGACTTTTTTCGACATACTATACTATGACTTTTTTCGACATCCTATACTATGACTATTTTCGACATACTATACTATGACTTTTTTCGACATACTATACTATGACTTATGACTATTTTCGACATACTATACTGTGACTATTTTCGACATACTATATTATGACTTATGACTATTTTCGACATACTATACTGACTTTTTATGACTTTATTTGACATACTATACTATGACTTTTTTCGACATACTATATGACTTTTTATGACTTTTTTCGACATACTATACTATGACTTTTTTCGACATACTATACTATGACTATTTTCGACATACTATACTATGACTTATGACTATTTTCGACATACTATACTATGACCTTTTTCGACATACTATACTATGACTTATGACTATTTTCGACATACTATACTATGACTTTTTTCGACATACTATAGTATGACTTTTTTCGACATACTATACTATGACTTTTTTCGACATACTATACTATGACTTTTTCGACATACTATACTATGACTTTTTTCGACATATTATAATATGACTTTTATAGACATACTATACTATGACTTTGTTGACATACTATACTATGCCTTTTTATGACTTTTTTCGACATACTATACTATGACTTTTTCGACATACTATACTATGACTTTTTTCGACATATTATAATATGACTTTTATAGACATACTATACTATGACTTTGTTGACATACTATACTATGCCTTTTTATGACTTATTTCGACATACTATACTATGACTTTTTCGACATACTATACTATGACTTTTTCGACATACTATACTATGACTTTTTTTGACATACTATACTATGACTTTTATAGACATACTATACTATGACTTTTTTTCGACATAATATACTATGACTTTTTTCGACATACTATACTATGCCTTTTTTTCGACATAATATACTATGACTCTTCGACATACTATACTATGACTTTTTATGACTTTTTTCGACATACTATAATATGACTTTTTTTGACATACTATACTATGACTTATGACTATTTTCGACATACTATACTATGACTTTTTTCGACATACTATACTATGACTATTTTCGACATACTATACTATGACCTTTTTCGACATACTATACTATGACTTTTTTCGACATACTATACTATGACTTTTTTCGACATACTATACTATGACTTTTTATGACTTTTTTCGACATACTATAATATGACTTTTTTCGACATACTATACTATGACTTTTTCGACATACTATACTATGACTTTTTTTGACATATTATAATATGACTTTTATAGACATACTATACTATGACTTTGTTGACATACTATACTATGCCTTTTTATGACTTTTTTCGACATACTATACTATGACTTTTTTTGACATACTATACTATGACTTTTTTCGACATACTATACTATGACTTTTTTCGACATACTATACTATGACTTTTTTCGACATACTATACTATGACTGACTTTTTTCGACATACTATAATATGACTTTTTTCGACATACTATACTATGACTTTTTCGACATACTATACTATGACTTTTTTCGACATATTATAATATGACTTTTATAGACATACTATACTATGACTTTGTTGACATACTATACTATGCCTTTTTATGACTTTTTTCGACATACTATACTATGACTTTTTTTGACATACTATACTATGACTTTTATAGACATACTATACTATGACTTTTTTTCGACATAATATACTATGACTTTTTTCGACATACTATACTATGCCTTTTTTTCGACATAATATACTATGACTTTTTTCGACATACTATACTATGACTTTTTATGACTTTTTTCGACATACTATACTATGACTTTTTTTGACATAATATACTATAACTTTTTTCGACATACTATACTATGCCTTTTTTTCGACATAATATACTATGACTTTTTTCGACATACTATACTATGACTTTTTATGACTTTTTTCGACATACTATACTATGACTTTTTTTGACATACTATACTATGACTTTTCGACATATTATACTATGACTTTTTTTGACATCCTATACTATGACTTATGACTATTTTCGACATACTATACTATGACTTATGACTATTTTCGACATACTATACTATGGCTTATGACTATTTTCGACATACTATACTATGACTTTTTTCGACATACTATACTATGACATTTTTCGACATCCTATACTATGACTATTTTCGACATACTATACTATGACTTTTTTCGACATACTATACTATGACTTATGACTATTTTCGACATACTATACTGTGACTTTTTCGACATACTATACTATGACTTTTTATGACTTTTTTCGACATACTATACTATGACTTTTTATGACTTTTTTCGACATACTATACTATGACTTTTTATGACTTTTTTCGACATACTATACTATGACTTTTTTCGACATACTATACTATGACTTTTTTCGACATACTATGACTTTTTTCGACATACTATACTATGACTATTTTCGACATACTATACTATGACTTTTTATGACTTTTTTCGACATACTATACTATGACTTTTTTCGACATACTATACTATGACTTTTTTCGACATACTATACTATGACTTTTTTCGACATACTATGACTTTTTTCGACATACTATACTATGACTATTTTCGACATACTATACTATGACTATTTTCGACATACTATACTATGACTTATGACTATTTTCGACATACTATACTATGACTATTTTCGACATACTATACTATGACTTATGACTATTTTCGACATACTATACTATGACTTTTTTCGACATACTATACTATGACTTTTTATGACTTTTTTTCGACATACTATACTATGACTTTTTTTGACATACTATACTATGACTTTTTTCGACATACTATACTATGACTTTTTTTGACATACTATACTATGATTTTTTTCGACATACTATACTATGACTTTTTATGACTTTTTTCGACATACTATACTAAGACTTTTTATGACTTTTTTCGACATACTATACTATGACTTTTTTCGACATACTATGACTTTTTTTGACATACTATACTATGACTTTTTTGACATACTATATGATTTTTTTCGACATACTATACTATGACTTTTTTCGACATACTATACTATGACTTTTTATGACTTTTTTTGACATACTAAACTATGACTTTTTTCGACATACTATACTATGACTTTTTATGACTTTTTTTGACATACTAAACTATGACTTTTTTCGACATACTATACTATGACTTTTTTCGACATACTATACTATGACTTTTTTCAACATATACTATGACTTTTTTGACATACTATACTATGACTTTTTTCGACATACTATACTATGACTTTTTTCGACATACTATACTATGACTTTTTTCGACATATACTATGACTTTTTTCGACATATACTATGACTTTTTGACATACTATACTATGACTTTTTTCGACATACTATACTATGACTTTTTTCGACATATACTATGACTTTTTTGACATACTATACTATGACTTTTTTCGACATACTATACTATGACTTATGACTTTTTTCGACATACTATACTATGACTTTTTTCGACATATACTGACTTTTTTGACATACTATACTATGACTTTTTTCGACATATACTATGACTTTTTTCGACATATACTATGACTTTTTGACATACTATACTATGACTTTTTTCGACATACTATACTATGACTTTTTTCGACATATACTATGACTTTTTTTGACATATACTATGACTTTTTTCGACATACTATACTATGACTTTTTATGACTTTTTTCGACATACTATACTGACTTTTTTTGACATACTATACTATGACTTTTTTGGCATCATAACAAATAAGTTTGTAAATTAAACCACAAGCAACACACTTCAAAAGATAGTTTAATAGCATACGATATAAATGCTACAAATATATATATTTTTTCTTAGATTACAAACACACTTCAGGATTCTGTATTAAATATGGTTGTGATTATTATGATAAAATGTTTTATTAAATTCAGGTAATGTTTTAATACACGCTGATTTTCCATTATATGGATGTAAAGTTGCCGTTTTCATCCTAGGTGGTGTTAGAAATGTCTTAAAAAGTCTTAAATTTAACTTGGAGAACCCTGGAGGGAGTCTGTTTTAAATAAGTGCTGTGTGGTTGATCAATTCATGCCGAAGTGAAGAATGGTTAACGTGGATCCATCCATCTTCATCATCTTCTCTGGGGTGAGGTCGCGGGGCCAGCAGCTCCAGCAGGGGACCCCAAACTTCCCTTTGTTTTGTTTGTATTTATTGTTTATCCTTAAACATGTTAATTATGGTTGTTTGTGTATGTAAATACCACGTAGGGAGACTACTGTGGCAATGAACTCCTTTCTGATTCTGATTCTGAGAGCTAATGTATCCACCTAGTCCTGGGTATCCCCGACCACGTAACCAAAGTGATGCAGCTGTGACTGAATGGATTCCCTGTGTTTTTCTGTCATATTTTCAAGGCTCTTTGTCAGAAATGCATTATCATCATTTTAGTTTATGATCCTGAAATAAATGGAAGGTGTTTTCATTGTGCTTCTGTAGCTTGTTTCATTGCCTTGAAGAGAATATAAGTCATAGTATAGTATGTCGAAAAAAGTCATGAAAAATTCATTCTATAGTATGTCCAAAAAGGTCATTCTATAGTATGTCCAAAAAGGTCATTCTATTGTATGTCCAAAAAAGTCGAAAAAAAGGTCATAGTATAGTATGTCGAAAAAAGTCGAATTAGTCACAGTACAGTATGTCGAAAAAATCATAGTATAGTATGTCCAAAAAAAGTAGAAAAAAAGTCATAGCATGGTATGTCCAAAAAAAGTCATGAAAAGTAATTCTATAGTATGTCCAAAAAGGTCATAGTATAGTATGTCGAAAAAAATCTAAAAAAGTTCAGAGAATAGTATGTTGAAAAAGTCGGAAAAAAAGTCATAGTATAGTATGTAGAAAAAAGTCGAAAAAGTCATAATATAGTATGTCGAAATAAGTCATAATATAGTATGTTGAAAAAGTCAAAAAAGTCATATTATATTAGTATGTCCAAAAAAGTCTAATTAGTCATAGTATAGTATGTCCAAAAATTCATAATATTGTATGTAGAAAAAGTCATAGTATAGTATGTCCAAAAAAGTCAAATTAGTCATAGTATGTCCAAAAAGTCATAGTATGTCCAAAAAGTCGAAAAGATTCATAATATAGTATGTCGAAAAAAGTCTTAGTATAGTATGTTGAAAAAGTCATAAAAAGTCATAGTATAGTATGTTGAAAAAGTCATAAAAAGTCATAGTATAGTATGTAGAAAAAGTCATAGTATAGTATGTCGAAAAAATTAAATAAAAAGTCATAGTATAGTATGTCCAAAAAGTCGAATTAGTCATAGTATAGTATGTCCAAAAAGTCGAAGATTCATAATATAGTATGTCGAAAAATATATAGTATGTATGTATAGTATGTTGAAAAAGTCAAAAAAAGTCATATGTATGTATGTAGAAAAAGTCATAGTATAGTATGTCGAAAAAATAAAGTCATAGTATAGTATGTCCAAAAAAGTCGAATTAGTCATAGTATAGCATGTCGAAAAAGTCGAAAAAATTCATAATATAGTATGTAGAAAAAGTCATAGTATAGTATGTCCAAAAAGTCGAAGATTCATAATATAGTATGTCGAAAAAAGTCTTAGTATAGTATGTTGAAAAAGTCAAAAAAAGTCATATGTATGTATGTAGAAAAAGTCATAGTATAGTATGTCGAAAAAATAAAGTCATAGTATAGTATGTCCAAAAAAGTCGAATTAGTCATAGTATAGTATGTCGAAAAAAGTCTTAGTATAGTATGTCGAAAAAGTCATAAAAAGTCATAGTATAGTATGTCGAAAAAGTCAAAAGTCATATTGTAGTATGTCGAAAAAGTCATAATATAGTATGTCCAAAAAAAGTCGAAAAAAAGTCATAGTATAGTGTGTCCAAAAAAATCTAAAAAAAGTTCAGAGTATACTATGTTGAAAAAGTCGGAAAAAAAGTCAAAATATAGTATGTTGAAAAAAGTCGAAAAAATTCATAATATTGTATGTAGAAAAAGTCATAGTATAGTATGTCCAAAAAAATCTAAAAAAGTTCAGAGTATAGTATGTCGAAAAAGTTAAAAAAAAAATTCATAATATAGTATGTCAAAAAAAAGTCGAAAACAAGTCATAGTATAGTATGTCGAAAAAAATCTAAAAAAGTTCAAAGTATACTATGTTGAAAAAGTCGGAAAAAAAGTCATAATATAGTATGTCGAAAAAAGTCATAGTATAGTATGTCCAAAAAAGTCTAATTAGTCATAGTATAGTATGTCGAAAAAGTCAAAAAAGTCATAGTATAGTATGTCCAAAAAACTCGAATTGGTCATAGTATAGTATGTCGAAAAAGTCAAAAAAGTCATAGTATAGTATGTCCAAAAAAGTCGAATTA
>NC_050181.1:19997742-20027742 GCF_008315115.2 Sander lucioperca
GGCCTGTTCGTTCTCGTTCTCAGCTTGAGTCGTTCCTAAAACCTGCCAGGCCTGAAAACCAGAGGTGGAAGAAGTATTTATATACTTTACTGCAGTAAAAGTACTAATACTATACTGTAAATACTACAGTAAAAGTCTTCAAGTATCATCAGGAAAATTAAGTATTAAAACATTGTAGAAAGTGTAAAGGATCCAAACAGTTGTGTGTTTAATGGTCTACACACACACACACACACACACACACACACACACACACACATACACACACACATACACACACAGGTATATGGCACTATCTTTGTGGGGACCCGTCATTGACATAATGCATTCTCTAGCCCATTACCCTTACCTGAACCATCACCACTAAATGCCTAACCTTAACCCTTACCCTCACCCTAACCATAACCTAATTCTAACCCTAATCCTAAAACCAAGTCTTAACCCTCAAACAGACCTTTAACCTTGTGGGGTCCAGCATTTTGGGCCCCACAAAGCTGTGCAGACAAGTATACTGTATTTCCCAGTTTTTGAACCCCACGAATATAGTAAAACAAGCACACACACACACACACACACACACACACGGTGGATGCAGGAAAAACCAGAGATGAGATGACACGATGACCTGAATTGAGGACAGCTACGTTATTGTAAGTGCAATGATAAGTTAAAGTCCAATAAGTAACATTACTTTATCAAACCGTATGAATGTGTCTCCCAGGCCAGGATAGTGTGTGTGTGTGTGTGTGTGTGTGTGTGTGTGTGTGTGTGTGTGTGTGTGTGTGTGTGTGTGTGTGTGTGTGTGTGTGTTCCAGGCCAGGTTAGGAAATTAACTAACAATGTAAAGATCAACAAGCCACTGACACATATGTTCAAATTTAATTAATTCAATAAATTATTATTTTTTGTCTTAAATTTTAAATTAAATTAACTTTTTTGCAACTTTCACTGTCTCCCGCAACTTCATTGCAATAAACATACAAAAGTCATTGCAACTTTTATCGCAACTTTTTACAAAAGCTCCCGGAAAATCAGGCATTTTGGGCCGCAACAATCTCAAAAAAAGGCAGAGAAATCCTGGAGGGACTGAAATATACGTGACCTCAGAGTCCTGCGGGTCCTGCAGGATGGCGGCCTCCAGCAGCAGCACGGCGGCGTTCAGGTCTCCTTCCCGAGCTTTCTCCTGACCCTCGGCGAAGGCGCTGGGCGCGTCCCGGTACGGGTTGTTGGCATTGAAGAAGTAGCCCTGCAGAGACAAACAGCAGCAGACATCAGACCACTCTTTCACGGGACTCCTTCAGAAATTACACGTGGCCGGGTTAGCTCAGTTGGTAGAGCGGGCGCACATATATAGAGGTTTACTCCTCAACATAGTCCAAATCCCAAAGGGTTTAGGATTGTCCCAATGTCTAATTTTAAAGGGCGTGAGGGATTAAGTACACACTTACCGAGCCCTTTCCCTGAGTCTGCATCGATGCAGACTTCACAAAAGGTTATTACCCACAGTTCAAAGCGTTGTGACGTTTACCGCGGAGACCAAAGGGAAATCCGGAAATTACAAAAGGTAAACAACAGCACGACCACGGAGCACAGACCAGCCTGTCGTCCAGCTCGTAAAACAAGAGGTTGAAAACATTATGAATCAGGCAGCCGTCTCCTGGGCCTTGGCCGCGTGGAAAGCTACAAACTTCAAATGAAAATTCCCAAACCGGCAAGTATCAACTACATCTTTGTTATTAAACGTCGCCAAGGTAACATGAGTGCTGTCCCAATCCCATTTCTACCTATCTGAGCCCATGTGGCCTCACACACTCACTCACTCAGCACCTGAGATCAGTTAAGTCCTCAGTCCTCAGGGCTCCCTTTGGGATTGGGCCAGTGAGACCTCCAGGAGGGCAGTCCTTTATGCCTTCTGTAAGCCACGCCCAGATGGCCAACATTTACCAGTTACACGTTTCCCAGTACTAACAATCCCAGATGAGCCCCCATTGGTTTGTCTGTCATTTAAACTGTCATATTGAGAGCTGCTAAACTGTGTTCTGTTGTTGACAACAATGACAATAAAGATCTATTCTATCCCAGAATACATCAGTGGTGCAGCCAGACCTTGCTGCACAGCGCTGTGGAGATAGAGCTGCCTGTTAGAGATGCAGCTGCAGTGTTTCTGATTAACGGCTCCATATTTCACACAACAGGAATCAAATCAAAGACAGAAGCCGTTTGGTAAGAGACTCAAGGACAGAGCGTCGTCACGCTGCAGTTTGGCCTGAAATACGACTCGACGGAGAAGAACTGAGAGCAGCAGCTGCTTCTATCGGCCTGTTCTCTCAGACAACTGCCGTGTTCAACGGGTTTCTCTGCATTGTTGTGGGAAAATGTGATAAAATCTGTTTTAATTGAGTTATGGGAAATATACAATGTACAACAAATATGATAATAGATAAAAGATGATATGTATTTGAGTTTGTGTAGGGAAGAGACCTTCTCCCTCCTTGGATCACCTTCAGTTCTCGCTGTGCAGCTGCAAACAGCCACAGATGGCTGACCATTGTTACAGCCGCAGTAGGATGGCCGGCGCTGTAGCCACAAAAGCTACGGCGGGCACCAAGCCCAAACGCTTTAAGTATAGGCGCTCGAAACGCAAGATCAGCTAAATGACTTCATCTAGTGGAAAAATCCCAAAAGAGGTGGTCTTTAGCTTCGAAAATAGCCAATTGAAGATTGACACACATGTTGTGAGGGTGATCATTGGAGCGTCCCACAGGAGGAGGGTCTTCCTTGTAGAACAATATAAGGCGATGTTAGACTAAGGACCGTTAGCCAGATATGTCCGCACCTTGCACGACTCCCACAACTTCTGTGTTCACTCTTTCACGACTTTTAATCTTGTTGTATTTTAAACAAAAAAGAAGAGCAATCGCAAAGTTACAGCAAGCGTTGGAGTCCGCGCCGTTATCTGGCCTTGAGCCGCGAACATTTAAAATTTACTTCTACAGCGTGACACAGAAAACGTCATATATCTGTGATCTGTTCGTTCTTAGAAAGCTGAATCAATTCAGAATAGACAGTCGCATTCTTCAAATGTTTGATAAATCAGTTCAGAGCAGAAAGATTCTCCCTTGGCTTCATCTGCACTTCAAGATCATGAGAATTTAGAGCAGACCTTCTCACGAACTTTAGGCAAAAGTTGGAATATTTTGAGAATAATAATTTGTTTTGTTCACGTCCTTTTCATTTGTCATTTTTCATTTATTCGTTATTTTCTTCCTTTCCTCTTCTTTATCGTCATTTTCCTATCTTTCGTCTTTCCTTTTGTCTTTCAATCTTTTTTAAAAGAGGGTTAGGGTCGGAACATTTCTGTCTGAATATAACAAGAAAAAAGTTGGAATAATTTTATATAAAGTTGGAATACTTTGAGAAAAGTTTTGCCTGTTCTCGTCTTTTTCATTTCTCTGATTTCTTCTTTCTTTCTTTCTTTCTATTTCTTCTCTTCTGTATTGTCGTTTTCCTCCCTTTCCCTTTGCCACCATCTTTCCTTTTGTCTTTAAATCTTCTCTCCTCTTCTTCACCACTGCCAGGCTTTCTGCAGGTTTCACCAAGTCAAATTTAAGGCCGGCTTCACACTGGCTGCGTGGCGTGAGCGTGTCAGCTGAGTGGCGTGAGCGTGTCAGCTGCGTGGCGTGAGCATGTCAGCTGTGTGTCAGCTGCGTGGCGTGAGCGTGTCAGCTGTGTGTCAGCTGTGTGTCAGCTGCGTGGCGTGAGCGTGTCAGCTGCGTGTCAGCTGCGTGTCAGCTGCGTGGCGTGAGCGTGTCAGCTGCGTGTCAGCTGTGTGGCGTGAGCGTGTCGGCTGCGTGGCTTGAGCGTGTCAGCTGCGTGGCGTGAGCGTGTCAGCTGCGTGTCAGCTGCGTGTCAGCTGCGTGGCGTGAGCGTGTCAGCTGCGTGTCAGCTGTGTGGCGTGAGCGTGTCGGCTGCGTGGCGTGAGCGTGTCAGCTGCGTGGCGTGAGCGTGTCAGCTGCGTGTCAGCTGCGTGTCAGCTGCGTGGCGTGAGCGTGTCAGCTGCGTGTCAGCTGTGTGGCGTGAGCGTGTCGGCTGCGTGGCGTGAGCGTGTCAGCTGCGTGGCGTGAGCGTGTCAGCTGCGTGGCGTGAGCGTGTCAGCTGCGTGGCGTGAGCGTGTCAGCTGCGTGGCGTGAGCGTGTCAGCTGTGTGGCGTGAGCGTGTCAGCTGCGTGTCAGCTGTGTGGCGTGAGCGTGTCAGCTGCGTGGCGTGAGCGTGTCAGCTGTGTGGCGTGAGCGTGTCAGCTGCGTGTCAGCTGTGTGGCGTGAGCGTGTCAGCTGCGTGGCGTGAGCGTGTCAGCTGCGTGGCGTGAGCGTGTCAGCTGCGTGGTGTGAGCGTGTCAGCTGCGTGTCAGCTGTGTGGCGTGAGCGTGTCAGCTGCGTGGCGTGAGCGTGTCAGCTGCGTGGCGTGAGCGTGTCAGCTGCGTGTCAGCTGTGTGGCGTGAGCGTGTCGGCTGCGTGGCGTGAGCGTGTCAGCTGAGTGGTGTGAGCGTGTCAGCTGCGTGGTGTGAGCGTGTCAGCTGAGTGGTGTGAGCGTGTCAGCTGCGTGTCAGCTGTGTGGCGTGAGCGTGTCGGCTGCGTGGCGTGAGCGTGTCAGCTGAGTGGTGTGAGCGTGTCAGCTGCGTGGCGTGAGCGTGTCAGCTGTGTGTCAGCTGTGTGTCAGCTGCGTGGCGTGAGCGTGTCAGCTGCGTGTCAGCTGCGTGTCAGCTGCGTGGCGTGAGCGTGTCAGCTGCGTGTCAGCTGTGTGGCGTGAGCGTGTCGGCTGCGTGGCGTGAGCGTGTCAGCTGCGTGGCGTGAGCGTGTCAGCTGCGTGGCGTGAGCGTGTCAGCTGTGTGGCGTGAGCGTGTCAGCTGCGTGTCAGCTGTGTGGCGTGAGCGTGTCAGCTGCGTGGCGTGAGCGTGTCAGCTGCGTGGCGTGAGCGTGTCAGCTGCGTGGCGTGAGCGTGTCAGCTGCGTGTCAGCTGTGTGGCGTGAGCGTGTCGGCTGCGTGGCGTGAGCGTGTCAGCTGCGTGGCGTGAGCGTGTCAGCTGCGTGGCGTGAGCGTGTCGGCTGCGTGGCGTGAGCGTGTCAGCTGAGTGGTGTGAGCGTGTCAGCTGCGTGGCGTGAGCGTGTCAGCTGAGTGGTGTGAGCGTGTCAGCTGCGTGTCAGCTGTGTGGCGTGAGCGTGTCGGCTGCGTGGCGTGAGCGTGTCAGCTGAGTGGTGTGAGCGTGTCAGCTGCGTGCCGTGAGCGTGTCAGCTGAGTGGTGTGAGCGTGTCAGCTGCGTGGCGTGAGCGTGTCAGCTGAGTGGCGTGAGCGTGTCAGCTGAGTGGTGTGAGCGTGTCAGCTGCGTGGCGTGAGCGTGTCAGCTGCGTGGCATGTCCATTTTTATTTCTGCTCCCATGGTAACAGGTCAGAGCGTGCACACTGCCTGCGTGACACGGACGTCTCAGGCGTGGCTCGAGCATGCTAGAAAATAGAACTAGAAATAGAACTGACGCCTTTTTTCACAATATAATAATAAATAATTATTGATTTTCTAATATTGCACCTGTCAATCCAGAAGGAAATATTCTGGAGCCTATGTTGCCGTCAATCCTGCCGACGTTGTCTCTGATGTAATCAGATCAGAATATATTTATTTATATTTATGGAAAACATCCATGTGTCCAGACAAGACTAGCAGCAGCAGCACCGCCTCAGACACCTTTCTGGTGTGGAAAGACATAGAAAACGCCACGCTCACGCCACGCACTGACACGCTACAGAAACGCCACGATCACGCCACGCGGCCAGTGTGCAGGAGACGCCGCGGAAACCCTGACTGCAACAATAATCCAGAAACACTTTCATCCGTCTGCTCTGAAAAAGTGAAAGCTACGTTGACATGTGAGCGGGAAAAGAACACTGGATGTGATGTTGATCTGTGATGTGAACAGCTGTTTGGCGGCTTCGCCTCCGTAACCACGGTGATGTAACACCTGAGAGGAGGAGGAGGGATTACTGCAGAATTACTGATGCTCCGTGTTCAAAGAGGATTAAACCCAAAGATTAACGTCCATCTCCGTTATAATCTGCCATATATTATTAACAGGGGCGCCACGGTTTGATCGGACTCTCGATTCACACGTTTTCTTTTCCTAGCAGGAAACGCCAACGCCAACGCCGACGCCACGATGAGAGCCGCTAGATGGCAGAAGGTGTTGTTGTTCTTCAGATCTGCACAGAGAGGCAGGGGGTTAGGGAGAAAAAATACTCAGGGAATCTCTGAACGTGCTTTGCAATTTCAGTCGAAATGAAAAGCTCATTTCAATCAATTTTCGTTTCAAAATCAAAATCTGGAACCTGATAGGTAGCGTTGATGAAGGGGTTCTTGCATAGGTGTAGATTTCGGGGGGGGGGGATGCGGCGGACTTCTAGCCTCGAAATCTAGACCTCTGACAGGTCGTGCTCATTTCACGGAATTCTGTGAGACCAGATATCAAATATGTAAAATGGCTTCATACAAACTGAACATTTCTTACAGGACAGGTAATAAACTGGACACGGAGACTCATTAAAGGAGACATTACAGGTGTAGGGTCAAAGATATCAGCATGAAACTTACCCAGCTGATTCACTAGCAAGGACCACATCATCGACCAGATACGTTTGAACGATGTAATAAGAAAGATGATTGGAATGCGATGCATGAAGTTGCCGATATGCGAGACGGGAATGTTCTTGTAGTCATCGGTAGACTTGACGTTGACTGCGTTGGGAGGATAGTCTAGAAATCTAGACCACTCTAGCGGCAGCGGGTTGGTGTGTCACAAGCTTTAGAAGCAGCGTTGCGTGGACGTAGGGAAATTAAGACCTGTTTAAAATTATTGAAGACCTAGAACACAATACTTCAGCAAATGTAATGTAACTTTTCAAGGCCTAAAAAGACCCTGTGGAAACCCTGTGATAATCACAGTTTGGGGACCCCGGGATTACGGGCAGGACGGGCTGTGAACTCACCTTCTCTGCAGGCGAGGCAGCGGGCGGGATGGGGCCCTGGCCCTCAGAGTCCTCCAGCCAGTTCCTCCGAGCCAGCTCCTCCCACTCGGCCTGCATCTTATCCCAGAACTCTGTGTCCGACTGCAACACAGAATCACTTCACATCAGCAACACAGACACAGACTTTAATCCCTGAAATGCACCCTGGGAGTCGTAGTTGACTTCTCTCTTGCTGTCAAAATGAAAAGAATCAGATGGTTTATAGATCTGGAGGTTTCCGAGCGCACTTGAAGGCAGCTTGATTTCCCGGAGAAAGAGAGAAAAAAAAGAGACGGAGGGACTGAGGGAACAGTTCAGAGCTCGTGTTTGGTGTTTTAAATCTTCCTCGTGGCAGAGATAGAGGCAGTGATGTTTCCTGTTTCCTGTTTACTGTACGGGACTCTCACACCGCCTCAAAACACCCCCACAAGTCTGATCTCTGTTACATGACTGGCCCCCCGCAGCGGGACACGGGGGGAGTTACTACTAGGGATGCACAATTAATTGCAATGTGGAGCATGAATATGGAGTGTCTACCCCAGTTCATGCAAACGCAAATGTAAAATTTCAAGCCAATAGGAACACTTGGAGTTGATGGTGGAGGTAAATATTCATGAAAAAGGACAAGTTTGTGAACGGGCAACACAGATTTAGATGATGAACAACTAAACATGTTACACACTGGACCTTCCACACACGTCATGTAGAGTATTACTAATAACTGGAGCATGCTGGGTTTGAGGAACATCCAGATTATTAATAAAAGATAACTTTGAAATGTGACTTTACAGCAGAATTAGGGACCCGAACACTTTACTGATGATGTAAATGTTGATGGGTTTTTTTTAAATGATAAACTCATTTTGAAAATGGCGTTGTGCTCTGCTGTGATCTGTCGTTGGTGACCTCCGAGTCTCGGAGGATTAAAACACCTGCAGCTAAATTCAGAAAGTGTCAGAAGCTTTTAATCAGACCAAACACTGTGATTGGTTGACTGAGCAGAGCTGACGGGATTGAAGAGCTCCAACGCTTTGATCACTTAAATTAATCTGCACTTTAATCACTGAGCTGTTAGATCACATCACCTCATCCAGACTGGATCAAGATAAACGTCTGAACCGCCCTGAACCGCCCTGAACCGCCCTTTGGACCCTGTCTTGCACACAGCGCAGCGCAAAGCCCGACCCAAGTCTCTTTCCTAGTTTAAGACCGACCCAGTTGTCAGTTTCCTGTCCAGCGCCCACGTCGTTTAAACAGCAAATGCACCTGACCCCAGGGAGGTGTGTTCAGGTGCATTCTGGGCGTGCTGGTCTTACAGGGAGGTGTGTTCAGGTGCATTCTGGGAGTATTGCTATCTTGAGGCAGCAGGAAGTGATGGCACCATTGACCAACAAAAACCTGGTCTAAAGTCAATAACGCAGCATTTCATTGTTATTTTAACAGAGCATTAGTAAAATGCTCCTAGGCTCGTACACAGCGCGCACACTATGCTTGTGACACACACAGGGACACACAGCAGCACACACACACACACACACACACACACACACACACACAAAGTGATTGGGCCAGCAGCACACACACATGCAGAAGATTACAAATAAAAATATTACGGTGTAAATCCTCCATCATAATAGCAATGCTCCAAGGTCCAAACGCTCCTGGCTTTTAAAGGGAATGGGAGATGATCTCTGATTGGTTGATTGCATGTTATGCCCAAAACACCCCTCTGATTAATGAAGACACTAAGGACAACCCTTTAGAACCATACGCCCGGCACACGGACCCTTTTTTCCGCTGTTAAACTAGAAAAGTGGATTTGGACACGCCCTAAACACACCTGCACCAGGCTCTTCACGCTGTGACCTCAGATCGTTAAAATAGCTTCCCGCTGCCTCAAGATAGCAATATGCCTAAAATGCACCTGAACACACCTCCCTGTAAGACCAGCACACCCAGAATGCACCTGAACACACCTCCCTGTAAGACCAGCACGCCCAGAATGCACCTGAACACACCTCCCTGTAAGACCAGCACGCCCAGAATGCACCTGAACACACCTCCCTGTAAGACCAGAATGCACCTGAACACACCTCCCTGTAAGACCAGTACATCCAGAATGCACCTGAACACACCTCCCTGTAAGACCAGCCACCATGGGCCACAGATGGGTGCAGGTGCATTTGATATTTAAACCATGTGGGCGCTGGACGGTCTTAAAATAACAAAGACACTTGTGTCGGGCGTTGTGCTGCGCAGCGCCGGGTGCGAGATAGGATCTGAAGTGTTTTCTTTCCAAATAAGTGCTGTACGGTGGATCCCATTCATGCCGATGTGAAGAGAGGTTCAAGGCCATATCGAAAAGTAACTGTTAAATTGAGTGTTAGTGTCAGGATTAAGTCGACCTAGGGGAAACACTGCAGCCATGCTGGGCCAGCAGCTCTCCGTGTTAAATATCAGATATTAGCTGATTTTCAGAAACAGATAGCATCATATGTTGCTGATCACAGACCTGTACTTCCTGTCATCTGAGAAGTCGGCCGTGATTCAGCAAGCGTTCAGAATAATGACGCTGCACTCTGATCAGCTGACGACAGGATCAACCAGCACACTTCTCTTAAAGGTATGGATGGAAACTAAAATGTAGCCCCCGAGAAGCTGAGTAGGTGTGTGTGTGTGTGTGTGTGTGTGTGTGTGTGTGTGTGTGTGTGTGTGTGTGTGTGTGTGTATGTGTGTGTGTGTGTGTGTGTGTGTGTGTGTGTGTGTACCTCCACAGCAGCCTTCGCTCTGACAAACTCGTCCTCCAGAGACTCTTTGCTCGCCAGAAGGGAACGCGTTCGTCTGCGCTGTCTGGATGCCGCACAGTCCTGAAAACACACACACACAGACACACACACGCACACACGCACACACAGACACACACGCACAGACACGCACACCACACACACACACACACACACACACACACACAGAGGTCAGCCAGCAGCCGTCAGTGTGACAGTAAAGACAAAACAACAAACACCAGAAAACTTTTCAAAGTCATTTTTAAGGAGACATCACAGGAAACGATCCAATATCCCTCGCTGCCTGCTGATGTCTTCAACTGACACAAAATAGCTTTAAACAGTGACGTTAAGTGAGTCAAAGTCAGCGCCAAGTAACGCTATTTTCCAAGCGGCGGTAGCTCTCATATTTCCCTGTCTGTCACTCTGCCGGAGGAGAAACGGCTGTTCTCTCGCTGGTGTTTATTCGGTTGCCGTGACTTTGGAAGTGACGACGTCCTGTCACTTTTCGCTTGAGTTTCTTTGAGCAGACAGCTGCAGAGTTGTGTTAGGCCTCCTGCACGCTGGCTGGGTGGTGTGAGCGTGTTGGAAGCATTTCCAGGCAACATAGAATATGAAAAGATGTTTATATGTCATTTAGACACAAATACATATTAATAAATGACATCTTGATGTATGAAAGTCTCGAGGTTTTGATATAAATGCAGATATAAATGTAATTAAAAAAAAATAATAATAATTATCGAATTTTCTAATATTGCACCTGTCAATACAGAAGGAAATATTCTGGAGCCTATTGAGCCGTCAATACTGCCGACGAGAAGAACTAGAGCACAATACTTCAGCAAATGGAAGACTTTTTACGGTCTAACATTGATTGGTGTTGAAATGTTAAGACTTTTTAGACTTTTTAATACCAGAGCGGCGTGAAAAATAGGCGTTGGTCCTATTTCTAGCATGCACGCGTTTTCTGAGACGTGCGTGTCATGCAGGCAGTGTGCACGCTCTCACCTGTTACCATGGGAGCCCAAATAAAAACGGACACACCACGCAGCTGACACGCTCACGCCACGCAGCCAACACACTCACACCACGCAGCAGAAACCCTGATATATATCAAAAAAGGCGACAAAATGTCTAAAAAAGGCGACAATAAGGCGACAAAAAGGCAAAATACATCAACAGTAGTTGTGTAGTTAACAGGATATATATATATATATATATATATATATATATCAGTAGTAGTGTGTAGTAGTTGTGTAGTAGTTGTGTAGTAGGTGTGTAGTAGTAGTGTGTAGTTTGAGACGGCGGCTGACCTGTGATGAAGGTATGAAGTGTGTAGTAGTGTGTAGCAGTGTGTAGCAGTGTGTAGTAGTGTGTAGCAGTGTGTAGTAGTGTGTAGTAGTGTGTAGTAGTGTGTAGCAGTGTGTAGCAGTGTGTAGCAGTGTGTAGTAGTGTGTAGTAGTAGTGTGTAGTAGTGTGTAGTAGTGTGTAGTAGTGTGTAGTAGTGTGCAGCAGTGTGTAGTAGTGTGTAGCAGTGTGTAGCAGTGTGTAGCAGTGTGTAGTAGTGTGTAGCAGTGTGTAGTAGTGTGTAGCAGTGTGTAGTAGTGTGTAGCAGTGTGTAGCAGTGTGTAGCAGTGTGTAGTAGTGTGTAGTAGTGTGTAGTAGTGTGTAGCAGTGTGTAGTAGTGTGTAGCAGTGTGTAGCAGTGTGTAGCAGTGTGTAGCAGTGTGTAGTAGTAGTGTGTAGTGTGAGACGGCGGCTGACCTGTGATGAAGGTATGAAGTCGAGGTCATCGAAGCTGTGCATGTTCTTCATTAGAGGATCAGTTTTAAACTCTGCAGACCTGAAGGAGAAAACCAACCGTCAACGGTCAAACAACGAGAGCAACAAGACCCCAAGGACCCCCAGGACCCGCAGGACCCCCAGGACCCCCAGGACCCCCAGGACTCCCAGGACCCCCAGGACCCCCAGGACCCCCAGGACTCCCAGGACCCCCAGGACCCTCAGGACCCCCAGGACCCTAATTCAATGATCTGAGGTCACAGCGTGAAGCGCCTGGTGCAGGTGTGTTTAGGGCGTGTCCTAATCCACTTTTACTAGTTTAATGATGGGAAAAAAGGGTCCGTGTGTTGGGCGTAACATGCAATCAACCAATCAGAGATCATCTCCCATTCCCTTTAAAAGCCAGCCGTGTTTGGACCTTGGAGCATTGCTATTATGATGGAGGATTTGCACCGTAATATTTTTATTTGTAATCTTCTGCATGTGTGTGTGTATGTATGTGTGTGTGTGTGTGTGTGTGTGTGTGTGTGTGTGCTGCTGTGTGTCCCTGTGTGTGTAACAAGCATAGTGTGCGCGCTGTGCACGAGCCTAGGAGCATTTTACTAATGCTCTGTTAAAATAACAATGAAATGCTGCGTTATTGACTTTAGACCAGGTTTTTGTTGGTCAATGGTGCCATCACTTCCTGCTGCCTCAAGATAGCAATACTCCCAGAATGCACCTGAACACACCTCCCTGTAAGACCAGCACGCCCAGAATGCACCTGAACACACCTCCCTATAAGACCAGCCATGGGCCAGAGATGGGTGCAGGTGCATTTACTATTTAAACGACGTGGGTGCTGGACGGGAAACTGACAACTGCGTCGGTCTTAAACTAGGAAAGAGACTTGGGTCGGGCTTTGCGCTGCGCCGGGTGCGAGATAGCGTCCAAAAACATGTAAATGGGGAAATTACTTTTTTTTTTTATTGAAAAACGTCATTTTTGTAGCCGGGTTGGATCAGTGGGTAGAGCAGGCGCACATATACTGAGAGGCTTATGCCTCGACGCAGAGGTCCAGGGTTCTAGTCCAACCTGAGACGATTTCCTGCATTTTTCTCACCTAGCTGTCCTGTCCATTAAAGGCGGAAAAGCCCAAAAAAAGAATCTTTAAAAAAGAAAAACGTCACATTTCTTGAGGAAGGGTTCCTAATCCCCTCGCCAAATACGTGCAGCGTAATCTTCCACAAACGGAGGGAAACCACTGAAAACACACGCACCGATTCTTCCTCCAGAGTATTTACCAGAGCAGTTCGCTGGAGGAGTGGTGGGAGGTGCAGCGCCTCTCGTCTCTCGTCCTGCCTCCGGCGTCCTCCACGTCCAGGTTGACCTCGTCCCATTTGTCCCGAGGAGACGGCAGACTGACTGCAACACATCAACCACAGCACGCTTCACGTCACACACCAAAACAATCTGTCCGTCCACAACGCGGCCGACTTGATCTTCTAAAGATACAGGAAGTCATTCATTTTCAATGGCAGCTGCTTCTCTCAGCTGCAAGGAGCAGCAAATCTGTCGGCGTCGCGTTTTGGGCGTTTTGAGCGACCAGAGCGTCAATCAGAAAGTTGAAAGTAGGTCAACTTTATGGTAATGAGCTATGACGCGGTTCAGCGGCAACCAATCAGAATATAGACGTCCTTCACGCTGGCTGATTCCAGAGAAACATACGATGTAAACACTGCGGTCAAGCCAGCCGACACATCGTGAACGACAGTCAAGACAGCCGACCCAGTTTTTTTGCTGTACGTGATTATAATAGCTTTACGGTAATAGCGTCTCAGAACTGATTTCAAAATAAAAGCATTCGTCTGATACATAGCGAGAGACAGTCATTGAAAGCTAATACCGTCAAAGGAAATGTCTGACAAGGCCCTGTTTCCACACACTAATTTCACTTCAGGGTAATATTAGACGTACACCGCCTCATATTGCCACCCAGGAAGTTTCAAGTCATTCTGGTGTACAGTTTCAAAATAAAAGCCCACCAAAGATTCAAATATGAGAATAATTATATATGATTAATATATAAATTCCACTTCAGGGTTATAGTACACGCCCCATTAAGTATCAAGACATTCTGATGTGTAGTTTCAAAATAAAAGCCCGTCAAAGTCTCAAATATGACAATAATTATATAATGATTTGGGATTCAATTTAAAAGGAAACGCCCTGTTATCAAAGGATAATTCCACTTCAGGGTCATAGTACACGACCCCATGGTGTGACCCATTAAGTATCAAGACATTCTGATGTGTAGTTTCAAAATAAAAGCCAGTCAAAGTCACAAATATGCGACTGATTATATAATTATTTTGGATTCAATTTTAAAGGAAACGCCCTGTTATCAAAGGATAATTCCACTTCAGGGTTATAGTACACGACCCCATGGTGTGACCCATTAAGTATCAAGACATTCTGATGTGTAGTTTCAAAATAAAAGCCCGTCAAAGCCTCAAATATGCGACTAATTATATAATGATTTGGGATTCAATTTAAAAGGAAACGCATGGAACTGTACATCAGAATGTCTTGATACTTAATGGGTCACACCATGGGGTCGTGTACTATAACCCTGAAGTGGAATTATCCTTTGATAACAGGGCGTTTCCTTTTAAATTGAATCCCAAATCATTATATAATTATTGTCATATTTGTGACTTTGACGGGCTTTTATTTTGAAACTACACATCAGAATGTCTTGATACTTAATGGGTCACACCATGGGGTCGTGTACTATAACCCTGAAGTGGAATTATCCTTTGATAACAGGGCGTTTCCTTTAAAATTGAATCCAAAATAATTATATAATTATTGTCATATTTGAGACTTTGACGGCCTTTTATTTTGAAACTACACATCAGAATGTCTTGATACTTAATGGGGCGTGTACTATAACCCTGAAGTGGAATTTATATATTAATCATATATAATTATTCTCATATTTGAATCTTTGGTGGGCTTTTATTTTGAAACTGTACACCAGAATGACTTGAAACTTCCTGGGTGGCAATATGAGGCGGTGTACGTCTAATATTACCCTGAAGTGAAATTAGTGTGTGGAAACAGGGCCTTGTCAGACATTTCCTTTGACGGTATTAGCTTTCAATGACTGTCTCTCGCTATGTATCAGACAAATGCTTTTATTTTGAAATCAGTTCTGAGACGCTATTACCGTAAAGCTATTATAATCACGTACAGCAAAAAAACTGGGTCGGCTGTCTTGACTGTCGTTCACGATGTGTCGGCTGGCTTGACCGCAGTATGTAAACTTTGGTTCCTACCAAAACATTAGTTCAGAGAAAAAGGAGGAGAAGCTCATCATGGCCGTTGCTGGGTTCCCTATCATTTATGATATTTGCGTATAGGGACCAGTTAACGTTACCTGCCGGTCACATGGTCTCTAAACAGTCCGCTCACGGTGAAGTCCTGCACGGATCAACAGCTGGCGGCTGCTCGCTCTGCCTGCACGCTGCTGCGGTTCAGCGGCTAACGAGCGAGCTAACTGCTAACAGACACCGCTGCGACCAACAACCAATACACATTCTGTCATTATATACGTCATTTATAAAAGGTTTCTAGTGTCAGTGTATTGGCCGTGCAGTGGCTGCTTGATCTTTTTCCATGATGAACATAGAATGCTGCTACGTCAGAGCGGCCAAAGCCTCAAACAGCTTCCCCGGACTTTCTGACCAGCGTCCTCGACCGGGCGGCCAGAGCTTCTTAGCAGCTCAAGTCGGCGGCGGTGTGGACGTACAGTTAACGGTGGTGTGTACGTACAGTTAACGGAGGTGTGTACGTACAGTTAACGGAGGTGTGTACGTACAGTTAACGGAGGTGTGTACGTACAGTTAACGGAGGTGTGTACGTACAGTTAACGGAGGTGTGTACGTACAGTTAACGGAGGTGTGTACGTACAGTTAACGGAGGTGTGTATGTACAGTTAACGGTGGTGTGTACGTACAGTTAACGGAGGTGTGTACGTACAGTTAACGGCAGTGTGTACGTACAGTTACACTTTGACTCTCACAACACAAAGAAAGAGGAAGGGGACAGACACCAGACCAATGCCGGAAAACCAAACGTTGTTGATATAGACTAGTGCCTGAGTCTAGAGGGATGAGACTAGCAGGAAGTACTTTTACGTGCTTCCTGTGCAGGACATAGAATTAACTTTTTTACAGTGTGCGGGACTTGTTCAACAAGTGTTGCTGGTAACATTTGCCTTTTCCGACCCACCTGTCCCAGAAAAGAGGTGTGCAAAAATGCTTTTGAAAAAAGTTACCAGCCAATCAGATTTTCCACGAGCCAATTTTTTAAATATATATATGAGCCACTCACAGTATGTCCTGACAGCCATTTAGAATTACAAAGTCCTCGTATTCTTCTCTTTCATCCAGTAGTGGAGATAGCGTGGGTGCTTCGGTGCAGCCGCCCCAGGGCCCCGTGCCAATTAGGGGCCCCTCAAACGCCGCTGATCTTGCGTCACTTGAGGAGAACGGGGCCCTCGCCAAGTGGCCCGTTATTATCTGACAGAAGCTGATTACTGCATATGATCTCACGTTGTGATGATCCAGCTCTTCTTATCAAACATATAGATAATAGAGCCATGTCAGTTAAATAGTCTGGCACTGATTGAGAGCTCTTGGCCTGTTCAGCACCACGGACAGCGACAGCTGTTCAGCTCCATCTCTGTCCATCAGCTGTTGCTGTCCGTGGTGCTGAAACATTGGTACTGGACCGGCTAGCTGCTTTCTTTCTTCATCAATACTAACATGTTAAACTGGTGTCTTTTCTTTGTGATTTATTTGACATAGAGGCTCACTGGGCTCAACTAGTGACACATTATAACATGCATTCACCAGATAATTTACCATTTGTTTTTAATTTTAAAATGACTTGGTAGCAGAGGGCCCCATGATGAAGCTCTGCTGGGACTGGCAGGAAGTAGTTTTACGAGCTTCCTGTGTGTTGAGTACCTGAGTCGAGAGAGATGAGACTGACAGGAAGTAGTTTTACGTGTTTCCTGTGTTTTGAGTACCTGAGTCGAGAGAGATGAGACTGACAGGAAGTAGTTTTACATGTTTCCTGTGTGTTGAGTACCTGAGTCGAGAGAGATGGGACTGGCAGGAAGTGGTTTTACGAGCTTCCTGTGTGTTGACTACCTGAGTCGAGAGGGATGAGACCGACAGGAAGTGGTTTTACGAGCTTCCTGTGTGTTGAGTACCTGAGTCGAGAGAGATGAGACTGGCAGGAAGTGGCTTTATGTGCTTCCTGTGTGTTGAGTACCTGAGTCGAGAGGGATGAGACCGACAGGAAGTGGTTTTACGAGCTTCCTGTGTGTTGACTACCTGAGTCGAGAGAGATGAGACTGGCAGGAAGTGGTTTTACGAGCTTCCTGTGTGTTGACTACCTGAGTCGAGAGAGATAAGACTGGCAGGAAGTAGCTTTACGAGCTTCCTGTGTGTTGAGTACCTGAGTCAAGAGAGATGAGACTGGCAGGAAGTGGTTTTACGAGCTTCCTGTGTGTTGACTACCTGAGTCGAGAGGGATGAGACCGACAGGAAGTGGTTTTACGAGCTTCCTGTGTGTTGAGTACCTGAGTCGAGAGAGATGAGACTGGCAGGAAGTGGCTTTATGTGCTTCCTGTGTGTTGAGTACCTGAGTCGAGAGGGATGAGACCGACAGGAAGTGGTTTTACGAGCTTCCTGTGTGTTGACTACCTGAGTCGAGAGAGATGAGACTGGCAGGAAGTGGTTTTACGAGCTTCCTGTGTGTTGAGTACCTGAGTCGAGAGAGATGAGACTGGCAGGAAGTGGCTTTATGTGCTTCCTGTGTGAGTACCTGAGTCAAGAGAGGCGGGACTTTGCGCCTCCACCTGGATGAGCTCCGTCTCCTCCGCTCTGGTCCGGCGTCGGGGACTCCGCGAGCTGCCCTTTCTCCTCACGGGACTCCTCCTCTGCTCGGTGTTACCGCGGCAACCGCCCAGCTCGCTCAGGTGCTCGGTGTTCCCGCGGCAACCACCCGGCTCGCTGAGGTCCACCAGGTCCAGAGCTGTGGACAGGACTGCAGGACGAAGGATTTGGAAAACGGACAGTTAAATGGGGAACTTAGAACCTCGGGTCTAATCTGACCCATTTTATAAAAGTCTCTATTTCATAAATTTGGGTTTTCTTTTAAACAAATTGTCCAAAATAATAAGGTGGATGGTTCCATACAACACTCTTCACAAGTTAAATAAATAATCAGTTCACTACTTTCATTGAATTTGGGTGTTTTAGTCAATTTTATAGCATTTAAAGACAAAACAATTGATGAAAGAATGTTGAAAAAAGTGACAAAAATGTAAAAAAAAAGTGAACAAAGTGTCAAAAAGTGACAAAAATGTCAAAAAAGTGACAAAAATGTGAAATAATGTCAGAAGAAAGTGACAAAAATGTCAAAAAGTGACAAAAAAGTGACAAAAATGTCAAAAAGTGACAAAAAAATGACAAAAATGTGACAAAAATGTGACAAAAATGTCAGAAAGTGACAAAAAAGTGAAATAATGTCAGAAAAAAGTGACAAAAAGTGACAAAAAAGTGACAAAAATGTCAAAAAGTGACAAAAAAGTGAAATAATGTCAGAAAAAAGTGACAAAAAAGTGACAAAAATGTCAAAAAGTGACAAAAAAGTGAAATAATGTCAGAAAAAAGTGACAAAAAAGTGACAAAAATGTCAAAAAGTGACAAAAAAGTGACAAATGTCAAAAAGTGACAAAAAAGTGAAATAATGTCAGTAAAAAGTGACAAAAATGTCAAATACAAGTGACAAAAAAGTGACAAAAAAATTTGATAAAAGTGACAATGGTAAAAAAAAAATAAAAAAAATAGCTTTAACAATTTGGGAAAAAAAACAACAAAAAGTCGACACAAAAGTGTCGAAAATATTGATAAAGGTTTTTCATTTAAAATTTGGACTCAAATTTGAAGTTTCAGGTCGACAACAACTAAGAGGGTTAAAACCTTTTTTTCTCATGTTTTTGGAACAAAAATCAGTGAAATTGGTCAAGTATTAAATAAAACGAAACCAGCTGCAATGTAACGCTAAATGGAGAAAAAAATATATATATAAAAGATTTTGACAAAAAGTGAAAACGTGACAAAAAGCTAGAAAAAAGTGTCAAAAAAAGTTGGAAAAAAGCATTGAAAACGTAGACAAATAGAGACAAAAACATCGAAAAAAAAAAACAACAAAAACATCAGAAAAAGTTATAAAAATGTTGAAAAATGTCAAAAAAGCCAAGCACCAAAAACATTGAAAAAATTGCCCAAAAAGGTCCAGAAAACAGCAAAAAAAGCATTTAAAAATATCAGAAAAATGTGGTCCAGTATTAAACCAGAACCGGGCTGTAATGTAACCCTACAGGACTAATGTTCAGCAGCAGTTAGCGTCACTAAAAGTTCTGTTGTTGCTGCTGACAGACTCAGATTATTATTCTAAGTGTCTGACAACATTATGGGATGGATCCCTACAGAGATAGACCTTTTAGTTAAAGAGTAAGATCCTTTTAGTTTAACATGAAACAGCTCCAAAATCACCATCACCAAACTACACCAGACTCCATGTAAATAATCAGGACTTTTATCATCGTAAAACACACTTCATTCAAAGTGGACAGAAACTAAATCAAAAATCAAAAAGCCGTCTTGGTTCATCTTTCCACTGTTCCAACAATCACCACTCTGGTTTGGTTGAAATAATCCCTTAATTCACCCATTTACATGTGGAGATATGCTGGCTCTATACACGCTAAAAGTACTGATTATTTACATGGAGTCTGGTGGAAATATGCTGGCTCTATACACGCTAAAAGTCCTGATTATTTACATGGAGTCTGGTGGAAATATGCTGGCTCTATACACGCTAAAAGTCCTGATTATTTACATGGAGTCTGGTGGAAATATGCTGGCTCTATACACGCTAAAAGTCCTGATTATTTACATGGAGTCTGGTGTAGTTTGGTGATGGGGATTTCAAGGCTGTTTCATGAAAGGACCTTACTCTTTATAGTCCATATATGCATCATAAACAAGTCAGAAAAGCTGCAGCGATAAGTGATTTTGTCTTAGAGCTCTATAATCAATAACTTGAAACCTGAATATTAGATTACAGCGTCCATTTTAAGCAACAACAAACAGAGAATTGTGTGCAGGGTGACCTTTAAATGTCATCATCGCTCTCTGAAACATGAGCACACAGTTTGATCTCCAGTCTGAACGGATGAAATTTCAGCCGTTTCAGTCTCTCGGTGTGGATGAAAACAGCGAAACAGACAGAGTGTGTTTAAGAAGGCCGGTGATGAATGTGAGGAGGACGCAGCAGGTCAGAGGTGTTAATTAACGGGACGTGTACCCGTTAAGACGGAGGAGACAGATGGGCTCAGAGGAGGAAGGAAGGAGGACGGCCGAGGACACAAAGTTAGAGGACAGGAAGAGACACGAGGTCAGAGAGACACAGAACAAGTTAGAGAAGAAACTGTTCCCTCATTCACTCACTCACTATTCCCTCTATAGAGTTTATTAAAGACTGAACTATATAGAGTTTATTAAATAGTGAACTATGTAGTGTTTATATATATTAGGGATGCACTGAATCCAGGATTGGGCTTCTGATTGGGCTGAATATTGGGCTTTTTGAGGGGGTTAGGTTTCTGCTGAACTGAACGAACCGAACCCTACGCTTGCACTACGCTGGTCGCCGTAATGACGGCGCCATTGATTACAGGAAGGTGTTTACGTAGGTGGAGTGTTCAATGCAGTAGGCTGTGAGGAAGTGAAAATGGAACTGGTGAGCAGAAAAAGTGTAGTTTGGCAGAACTTTCAGTCAAAAGAAGACCATTCAAGTCCAGCTACATGTTCAATTAACAATGCTGATTAGTCTGGTGGTGGTGAGGACCCTAAACTATACACAACATCACCGCTGTTACAACATCTGGTATCAAACATCTGGAAGAATACGAGTTGTGATGAAGGAATCTACAGACAGCAGCCAGAATGCAGCAACTTCAGGTACGGCAAAGGAAGGACAGTCACTGTTAAAAACTTGATGGGATGGGAGTAAGATTCGGTATTCGGCCTGTATTCTGGATTCAGTGCATCCCTTATATATATATATATATTAGGGCTGTCAAACGATAAAAAAATTTTAATCGCGATTAATCGCTGAATTCTATAGTTAATCGTGATTAATTGCATATTTTATAACATGATTAAAATTCTATTATTTTGCATCTCAGAACAGTTTTTAAGTCCATATTAACAATGGAAAGCCATTCTTACCAGTGGATCTTGATTGGGAATCAAATGAATGGAAAGAAAGTTACTTTATGAACTTGACTTTAAGATTTGTAATTATTTATTTACTGTAAACAAAAGAACAAAGTGTGAATCTGTCATTATTGCACAATTCCTCCAAGTACCTAACTAAAAAACTACAAATCCCTTTCCTTACCACAGTCCATCTAGTGTTTAGTAACTCCTAAATAATGTTGATTCCTCTCTGACGTCCAGTGATCACCGGTTAATGAGACAGAGTTTGCAGCACCTTGCAGCTGTTCAGTGTGGCTGCTTCCTCCGTGTCCTACAGGCTGTGTATCCGTGACAACTGCTGTCCCCCTCAACGGCAACGAGACAGGTCAGAACATGCCAACCGTAGTACGTCTTTAAGACCCGAGTCCTCTACGATGCTGACAGGTCTGCAGTTAGTTGCCACCCGTTTCGCAAGAGCTGTAGTAATTCTTTTGGATTTGGTTTCATCCACAGGTCGGCAAGTAGCACTCTCCAAAATACTGCTTTGGGTGGGTAGCATGCTAGCTGGTAGCATCACGTTAACTGTACTATGCTTAGCTCCTTAGGTGGTAGATCAAGCTTTACGTGCTTTAATATTTTAATTCGGTTTTACACAACGTGCATATGGCTTTCGACTTGTCTACGAGCCGTCTGGGAGTTTCTGAAAATAAAAAGCTCCATTCAGAGTTATTGCTGCTGTGTTTCTCCATCATGCTGCAGCAGCAGCAGCAGGATGTGTTAGGAGGAAGTGGCAGCTTGATGAGAAGTAACGGTGCTGCAAAGGGTCAAAATAGTAGCCTGTTAGGACCACGCCAAGCCCAGTGAGGTGGAACAGAAATTAATAACTGCCGGCATGCGATTAATGCGATTAAAAAAAATTAACGCATTATGCTCGGCCCTTAATGACGTTTAATGTGGTAATGCTGACAGCCCTAATATATATATATATATATATATATATATATATATATATAGACAGAGGGGGAGACAGAGAGGGAAATAGAGAAAGAGACAGAGGGGGAGACGTGGGAAAGGATGTGTTAATTAGCAGGAGTCTACCTGCTGTGTTGGAGGTGAGGGGGCGGGAGGAGGAGGACGCGTCGCTGCGGCTCTCGGACAGGAAGTCATCGATTGAGGGACTCAGCAGGGGTCGACTCTCCTGCTGCTCCCGCTGCTGCAGACAGAAACACACAACCGTTGGACAGAAACACACAACCGCTGGACAGAAATACACGTTCTCACTCCCATCTCGTAAAATACGGACGCTTGGTCAGGTGCCTTTGTCGTTGTTATTGACGCTAAAAGTCTCCTTTAGCGTCATATAACGTGCTCTATCTAAACACGCTTGGTCGGGACTATTGGCGTCCCTTTTGACGCAGTTATGTTAAGGGAAAGCTCGTGGGTGGGCGTACGTTTCCGTGACTCGCAGCAATAACGGGACGGTTAAAGACACACGTGGAACACGATCCCGCGTGTCTGAGATAGACTTTATTAATCCCACACTGGGGAAATTCCTGTGCTACAGCAGCTCAAAAGAAAAAACAATGTACACACAACAGAATAGCACAAATACACACTAAGTAGACATAGGAGAAAAAATATACATAACATATAAGAACAAGAAAAATAGAATGAGTTATAATAATAATAGTAATATAAACAGACAGTATATATACACAGATATACAGATGAGTAAGGTGCGGATGAATAGATGTGACATATTGCACAGTTGGAGGTAACAAAGAGTGATGAATATATAAATATGGATAGTGCAGTATATTGTCCAGTGATGGCGAGCAGTGCTACATTATGATGATTAAGAGTCTGACTGCTGCTGGAATGAAGTCCATACCCTCGTACGGTTTGGAGGAATGGTTGGATATAGAAAGCAGAGAGCAGAATGTGGTTTTCACATCCTTTCTTTACTGGCTGAATGTTTCTAAATGAGACACAAACATGATTACATCCTCTCACATGTATTTTTGAAAGCTTTGAAGAAACATTTTGTGTTTGTGTGAAGCCTGCGGACTCTTTCAGAAGACTCGGCGATACAAGTTTAATCCTGACATCCAGTCATGAACACAGCTGCCGCTGCTGATTTATCCATTAGGATCTCTTTAAATGTTTAATTCATAGGAGCTGCTGCTGTCAGAAACAATGCCTGAAAACTCAAGATTTTCTGACAGCGTCTGAAAGCTCCGTCAGAAAAGAACAGGGGACTCGCACGGGGCACCAACTGTTACACCTACCAGATTTAAATTCAGCTTTGACTCAGAAAAGACGTGGAACATATGTATGTTCAGACACTAAAGACCAAGATGACGTCCTCATTAGGCCCTGTTTACACAAATACGCTCGCGGGTGAAAAAAAAAAAATATTTTATCAGATCTGCCTTTCGTTTAGACAGCGACAGCATTTTGGGGGACTTAAAAACGCAAAAAAGTGTAACCACCCTCCCGGAAATCTTAAAAACACTCCACCGTCGCGTTCCCATCTAAAGGGTAAAAACACACTGTGCGAGAGTGTGTGTCTGTGTGTATGTGTGCCGTGTATGTGTGTGCCGCTTGTGTGTCTGTGTGTGCATTGTTTTGAGAAATAACTCCATCTCCTCGTCTGTCCAGACCAAATTGTCAGCTTTTGTTGTTGAATTGAATTTCACACACTTTTGCGTCACCATATCCACACAAATTTCCCCCCCACAACGCTCGTTGTCGAGCCCGACACAGTTACAATCTCATTTCTTTCTCATACTAATGAAACATACGTTTGTAGGAAGGCATTCGGAAATGTCAACAGACGAGGTCATCAGCTCACGTTAACACAGGCGCGCACCTACATAATACGCTGTTTTAAATTTAAAATGTTCAATGCCTTATCGCGCTGATGTGACCGAGCCCGACCAGAACCCCAACATCATTTCTAAATATCTGTCCGAACCCAGCCCGGTCCGTCGGTTACTGCCGGGTCCCGACGGGCTCGGTTTCGGGTATCCATCCTCTAGTCCTCATGCCTTTGTGTCTTCTGGAAGGACTACTGCAATGCCCTGTTTTCAGGCCTCCCTGCATGTTCACTTAGAAGCTTGCAACTCGTCCAAAATGCAGCAGCCAACTCTTGTCTTAACCTCACTCCACTGGCTACCCATACAGGCAAGAACAGATTTTAAAATCCTCCTTTTAACCTATAAATCGCTGAATGGCCTTGCACCCTCATACCTAGCCGAACTGATTAACCCCTATACCCCCGCACGACCACTCTGCTCCCTGGGTACCAACCTTTTAGAAACTCCTGGGGTCAAAAACATATCGGCAGGCCACCGTGCCTTTTCTTATCGAGCACCATACCTCTGGAATAACCTTCTGTTGTATGTCAGAGAAGCCTAGCCTGGTCTGTGTGTGTGTGTGTGTGTGTGTGTGTGTGTGTGTGTGTGTGTGTGTGTGTCTGTGTGTGTGTGTATGTCTGTGTGTCTATGTGTGTGCTTGTTTTACTATATTCGTGGGGTCCAAAAACCGGGGAGTCCAGTATACTTGTAGGGTCTCGACAGCTTTGTGGGGCCAAAATGCTGGACCCCACAAGGTTAAAGGTCTGTTTGAGGGTTAAGACTTGGTTTTAGGATTAGGGTTAGAATTAGGTTATGGTTAGGGTGAGGGTAAGGGTTAAGGTTAGGCATTAAGTGGTGATGGTTAAGGTTAGGGTAAGGGGCTAGGGAATGCATTATGTCAATGACGGGTCCCCACAAAGATAGTGAAACAAACATGTGTCTGTGTGTGTGTGTGTGTGTGTGTGTGTGTGTGTGTGTGTGTGTGTGTGTGTGTGTGTGTGTCTAATCCTAATCCACAGCACTGGGTACGTGCACATGTCAACTGGAATATGTTGGGATTTAATCCTGTGTGCGTGCACCGCTGTCACTAAAAGACATCCAGACAGCTGAAATCAGGCGCTGTTGGAGCGATTTCTCCCTGAATCTACATCACCGTGTGTGACTGTACAGTCAAAGTCAAAGCTTTTTGGGAACAAATTAAAAACCTAAAACAGAAAAGATGATCTCAAAAGACCTTTTGATGAACCCTGCTCTTTTAGTTCTGGACTCTGCCGCAGATCACGGAAGGAAACCCAGAAGATTAGGAAGTTTTTTGGCGTATGCACCAGTTGAGAAAGTCCTTTTATTTATTTTTTTAACTGAATTGCCATCCATGGAAGCCTCGCCCTACACACTTTAGCTAAGCTTTAGGCCTCCTGCACACTGGCTGTGTGGTGGCTGCGTGGCGTGAGCGTGGCGTGAGCGTGGCGTTTTCTATGTCTTCCCACACCAGAAAGGTGTCTGAGGCGGCGCTGCTGCTGCTGCTAGCCTTGTCTGGACACATGGATGTTTCCATAAACATAAACATAAATATATTCTGATCCGATTACAGCAGAGACAGCATCGGCAGTATTGACGGCAACATAGGCTCCAGAATATTTCCTTCTGTATTGACAGGTGCTATATTTGAAAATCAATAATTATTAATTATTTTTTTAAATTACATTTATATCTGCATTTATGTCAAAACCTCGAGACTTTCAAACATCAAAATGGGGGCCCTATCTCACACCCGGAGCAGTGCAAAGCTCGACCCAGTTGTCAGTTTCCCGTCCAGCACCCACGTCGTTTAAATAACAAATGCACCTGAACCCATCTGTGGCCCATGGTCTTACAGGGAGGTGTGTTCAGGTGCATTCTGGGCGTGCTGGTCTTACAGGGAGGTGTGTTCAGGTGCATTCGGGGCGCGCTGGTCTTACAGGGAGGTGTGTTCAGGTGCATTCTGGGCGTGCTGGTCTTACAGGGAGGTGTGTTCAGGTGCATTCGGGGCGCGCTGGTCTTACAGGGAGGTGTGTTCAGGTGCATTCTGGGCGTGCTGGTCTTACAGGGAGGTGTGTTCAGGTGCATTCGGGGCGCGCTGGTCTTACAGGGAGGTGTGTTCAGGGCTTCTGGGCGTGCGGGTCTACAGGGAGGTGTGTTCAGGTGCATTCTGGGCGTGCTGGTCTTACAGGGAGGTGTGTTCAGGTGCATTCTGGGTGTGCTCGTCTTACAGGGAGGTGTGTTCAGGTGCATTCTGGGCGTGCTGGTCTTACAGGGAGGTGTGTTCAGGTGCATTCTGGGCGTGCTGGTCTTATAGGGAGGTGTGTTCAGGTGCATTCTGGGCGTGCTGGTCTTATAGGGAGGTGTGTTCAGGTGCATTCTGGGCGTGCTGGTCGTACAGGGAGGTGTGTTCAGGTGCATTCTGGGCGTGCTGGTCTTACAGGGAGGTGTGTTCAGGTGCATTCTGGGCGTGCTGGTCTTATAGGGAGGTGTGTTCAGGTGCATTCTGGGCGTGCTGGTCTTACAGGGAGGTGTGTTCAGGTGCATTCTGGAGATATTGCTATCTCGAGGCAGTGGGAAGTGATCACGCCATTGACCAACAAAAACCTGGTCTAAAGTCAATAATGCAGCATTTCATTGTTATTTTAACAGAGCATTAGTAAAATGCTCCTAGGCTCGTGCACAGCACGCACACTATGCTTGTTACACACACAGGGACGCACAGCAGCACACACACATGCAGAAGATTACAAATAAAAATATTACGGTGCAAATCCTCCATCATAACAGCAATGCTCCAAGGTCCAAACGTGTCTGGCTTTTAACACTAGAAGTGCCAGAATCCCATAACTACTAGAACTGCCGTGAGCGGTCATTTTGACCGCCAGATTCCAAACTCTATAATCTCTCATGATAAATACCTAATTGCAATATTGTATTATGTATTAGGATATCTTTAGAAAAACGTAATAACACCGAAATGTACATTTTAACGAGTTTAATTATACATTTGAGTAGTAATATGTGTTTCAATTATTCATATCATGGCATAGTAAACCGTAATTATTTCATACATTCATATCCCGAAAAATACGGTGTGGAAATTCATTCAACTTAACTCATAATAGCCAAATAACAATTAAAAGTATCTTATTTGAACATTTAGCTATAACCTAAACTGGCACAGCCTCCGTTTTGGCGTCTGCTGCGGTGGTCAGCGCTGCTCGGATTGGTCTTTTTTCCTCCATTAACTCCGCTCTCAGCTCTCTGCCAATTACTGCATGAACTTCCTCCGGACAATTTTACTGCTGGTGCACTCCTTGGAGAGGATGTGTGTAATGATTCCAGCCAGTTCGAGGATGTATAAAGTTATATGAACACGTAGACAGCTACCAGCCATCTACGTGTACCGCGCCTTTCACAGAGCGAGCACCCGGTGTTTGCCTTCTGATTCAGAACAGAGTGCCTCCACGCCGTAGTAGCCTACGTTACCGACTCTGGCTTTGCCTTCGGCCCATTGGTGATGCCCACACTTGTTACTTGAGACCGCTAGTCACGTTTCTCTGACAGAGACTATGGTAGTTACTAAGCAACCAAGATGCATCTTCAACCGCGCGAAAAATTAAAAACGATACTGAGAAAATCCGAGCGGTCAATATGACCGTGTATGGCCGAAATAGGTAAAAGTGATTGTATTTTCTTTGCCTTTTGTGTAATGTATATAAAAACAAATTTAAATTAAAATACAGACTCTTTTAGGAAAAGTCAGGCAGCAGCAGGATTGTATTTTTTTATTTAGCAAAGTTATTACACATATACATTTCAAAACGGTCAAAATGACCGTCATGGCCGTTCTAGTGTTAAAGGGAATGGGAGATGATCTCTGATTGGTTGATTGCATGTTACGCCCAAAACACACCTCTGATTAATGAAGACACTAAGGACAACCCTTTAGAACCATGCACCCGGCACACGGACCCTTTTTACCGCCGTCAAACTAGCAGAAGTGGATTTGGACACGCCCTAAACACACCTGCACCAGACGCTGCACGCCGTGACCTCAGATCGTTAAAATAGGAGCCCTTTCTTCAGGCTCCTAAAGCCTGCTTTATCGTCTATTTTAAACCATAATTTACTAAATGAGCACCATGCTGTATTGAAGAAGCCTTGAAACTAGCTTTGTGCATTATGTTTTTACAGACTGAGAGCAGAAACATGCAGCTGCAGGTCTGAGGTCCGAGCACAGAAGCAAGCTGAAAGCAGAAAGAAAGATCTCTGAACAGAGCGAGGTCGTCATGCTGACCTTGGTTGTCACGGTGAGGAGGGCGTTTCCTTCTGAGGTTGACTTTTTACCAGGAAGCTCCTTCAGCACCATGGCAACGACCCTGTCCCCTTTCCCCTACAACAGGCAAAGCGACATGTTCATTCATTCAGACGCACAAAACACAACCTTTTACTAAGTCATCACTGCCTTTTTCTGTCAAAGTCAGGTATTAAAGATGAATGCCTCATAAACTATTAAAGAAAAAGAAATGATGATGAAGTCACTAAGATAAAAAAAAAACGCTAGCCGCGAGGTGTGTATGTGTGTGTGTGTGTGTGTGTGTGTGTGTGTGTGTGTGTGTGTGTGTGTGTGTCTGTGTGTCTGTGTGTTTGTGTGTGTGTGTGTGTGTGTGTGTGTGTGTGTGTCTGTGTGTCTGAGTGTGTTTGTGTGTGTGTGTGTGTGTGTGTGTGTTTGTGTGTGTGTGTGTGTGTGTGTGTGTGTGTGTGTGTGTGTGTCTGTGTGTGTGTGTGTGTGTCTGTGTGTGTGTGTGTGTGTGTGTGTGTGTGTCTGTGTGTCTGTGTGTTTGTGTGTGTGTGTGTGTGTGTGTGTGTCTGTGTGTCTGAGTGTGTTTGTGTGTGTGTGTGTGTGTGTGTGTGTGTTTGTGTGTGTGTGTGTGTGTGTGTGTGTGTGTGTGTGTGTGTGTGTCTGTGTGTGTGTGTGTGTCTGTGTGTGTGTGTGTGTGTGTGTGTGTGTGTGTGTGTGTGTGGCGTTGCAAATGATCAAACATGCGAAATCTGCATCCTTGGGGTATTTGCTGAGTTGAAATTTTCTAACTTAAGCGACAAAATTGCCTTAGTTTCTCATTATTTACAGAGAGCGGACAGAAAATGAGCTCTCTTTGGTAAGTTCTGAAATTCTGTGTCTGTTGTTGTGTTGATGTAGCCTGGACGCCAGCCGACCTTAGCCCCGCCCACAACATTTGAGGTTGCAAAGTTCGGTCTGGACTTGATCCGTTGTGGAGCAACTATGCTCCAACCAGAGCTGTTCAGACCAATCAAATTGTCAGGGGGCGGGCAGATGATCAACAGTAATCAACCACGTCACCAAAGAGCGCTTGAGTTCACTTCGTTTACAACAAAGACGTCTGCCGCTGGAGAACTGAGATGTGTAGATTCTGCTATTGTGTCTGTTATAGACGATATCGACAGCACATTCATTTTAAAAGAGGAACAGAGAACCGCGATCACGGCATTTGTCGATCGGAAAGATGTTTTTCCCGTCCTTCCTACGGGATTCGACAAAAATGTAATCAGTTGCATACAGCTACTGTGTGAACTGATACATGTAAGTTCAGTAGTGTGCTCTACATACGTCACATACTCTGTTGCTGTGATTGGTTATAGGTCTATCTGTTGCTCTGATTGGTTGTAGGTCTATCCGCTGCTCTGATTGGTTGTAGGTCTATCCAGTTGAGTGCAGAGGCATTTTCTTTCCTGGTTCGGTTGAAACTCACCCCATAATCACAGCCCAATGGAGTGGTTTCAGACTCATATTCTGACTAGAATCTGAGTATGACCACGTCAGGCTATTAAACCAATGCAATTCTGATTCATAACCCTCTGACTTTGGCTCGGACTACACCCATCTTGGAACTCGGCCTTCACTTTAAACTCAACTACACACCTGTAAAGTTTCGTGAATGCATCTTACACGGGTGGTGACAAAATACAGACAGACCGTAGCTGTGTTAGAAACCGTTCCCTGTCACGGAAATAGTTCCCTATATAGTGTGTTTGTAGTGGTGTTCGAATTCTCAGCAGCTAATTTCATTCACTATATAGTCCACTACAAAATACCCACAATGCACAGCTAATTTGAGCGTGCATACAATGTACCCAGCGCAATTTTGCGAATCCTA
>NC_050181.1:20032742-20045242 GCF_008315115.2 Sander lucioperca
ATTTACATGGAGTCTGGTGGAAATATGCTGGCTCTATACACACTAAAAGTACTCATTATTTACATGGAGTCTGGTGGAAATATGCTGGCTCTATACACACTAAAAGTCCTCATTATTTACATGGAGTCTGGTGTAGTTTGGTGATGGTGATTTCATGTTAAACTAAAAGGATCTTACTATTTAACTAAAAGGTCTATCTCTGTAGGGATCCATCCCATAATGTTGTCAGAGTCTGAGTCTGAGTCTGTCATCAAAAAAGGTCGACAGGTTTGCAGTCTCTCTGCGAAAACACTTCATCAAACTTTAGCAGCTTTTTCGTGTGACGGGGAGCGTCGATAACTCTGTCAGCTGGACGGCTCAGCTGAGTCTTCTGCTTCACAGAGACAATCAATGATTTCAATAATCAGTCACCAAGACAACACGCTCCAACGAGGCAAGCAGCTCCAGACACAAAAGGTTTTCCCAGTTTGAAGATGAAGAAGTGTGTATATAGATATTAGGGATGGCACGGTTCACAGAACCCACAGTTCAGTTTTCGGTTCTGTACGGTTCTTGTTATTTTGTCTTTTAATCTTTAACACTCCAGAAATATACTTCAGCATATGATATATAGCTAAAATAAGCATATTGAATGCATGTTGCACAATACATGCACACAGTGGCAGCTCTATCTATTGTTTGATTTCTGCTGTCATCACAGGTAACATGAAATCCAAAATGTTCCCACACACCAGACTATATACGACGCTGGAGCATCCTCCAACTCTGGGCAGCCTTCCTCATCTCTCCACCTGACATCTCTACATCTCTACTAGTTCAGGTGCATTCTGGGCGTGCTGGTCTTACAGGGAGGTGTGTTCAGGTGCATTCTGGGCGTGCTGGTCTTACAGGGAGGTGTGTTCAGGTGCATTCTGGGCGTGCTGGTCTTACAGGGAGGTGTGTTCAGGTGCATTCTGGGAGTATTGCTATCTTGAGGCAGCAGGAAGTGATCACGCCATTGACCAACAAAAACCTGGTCTAAAGTCAATAACGCAGCATTTCATTGTTATTTTAACAGAGCATTAGTAAAATGCTCCTAGGCTCGTACACAGCGCGCACACACTATGCTTGTTACACACACAGGGACGCACAGCAGCACACACACACACACACACACACAGACAAGGACGCACAGCAGCACACACACATGCAGAAGATTACAAATAAAAATATTACGGTGCTAATCCTCCATCATAATAGTAATGCTCCAAGGTCCAAACGCGCCTGGCTTTTAAAGGGAATGGGAGATGATCTCTGATTGGTTGATTGCATGTTACTCCCAAAACACCCCTCTGATTAATGAAGACACTAAGGACAACCCTTTAGAACCATGCACCCGGCACACGGACACTTTTTTCCGCCGTCAAACTAGCAGAAGTGGATTCGTACACGCCCTAAACGCACCTGCACCAGGCGCTTCACGCTGTGCACTTAGATCGTTAAAATAGGACCAAAGTCTTAAATTATGTATTTGTGAATATCAATCTGCTGTCTGTTTGTTTTGATACATGTTCTCTATTGTGTATATGTTTATGTACGCTACGCGGTGATGAATATAAAATATAAAGAGTGGAAACAGAGGAGCAGCTTCAGAAGTCATCTCAGCGTCTGTTTTATCTGCACTTTCTGGCAGCAGATCAAAGTCTGCTCCACTCTTCAAACGTCCAATCAGACGATCTTTCCTCTCTTTGGACAAAATAACCAGAACACCTAAGCAATGTCGCTCATTCTTTACATCCAGACCTTTGTGCTTTAAAGGATAACTACCGTTGTTTTCAACCTGGACCCAACCTGGTCCAGTATTAAGCGAGATCGCTGCAGTCAGCAGCGGAGAAACAAGCTACAATATAAGTTAATGGGACAATTGTGCAGCTTGTATTTACGTCCAATAAAGTTCTGTTTTCACCGCTGACAGGCTCAGATTATTATTCTAAGTGTCTGATAACATTATGGAAAGGATTTCTAAGGAGCTCGACCTTTCTGTTAAAGAGTAAGATCCTTTTTTTAAACATAAAAACACCCGCGAAATTGCGTTCGCCAAACCCACCAGACTCCATGTAAATAAACAGTAATTTTAGCATCGTAAAACACACTTCATTCAAAGTGGACAGAAACAAAATCAAACTATGAAAAGCTGTTTTGGGTCGTTGTTCTACTTTAACCAACCATGAAAACTCTTTTGGTTGAAATAAACACATACTTTACTGATTTACATGTGACAACATGTTGGCTCTATACACGTTAAAGTATTGTTTTTTTAAATGGAGTCTGGTGGGTTTATCACTAGCGACTTCAGAGCTGTTTCTGGTTAAATAGAAAGGTCTTAAAAAGGTTTTAAAGGTCTATCTCTGTAGGGATCCTTTCCATAATGTTGTCAGACACTTAGAATAATAATCTGAGTCTGTCAGCGGCAAAACGAGCTGCACAATTGTCCTATTAACTTACATCGTAGCTTGTTACTCCACTGCCGACAGCAGCGATCTCTCTTAATACTGGACCAATGTCAAAGATTGTTGCTCCCATCAGTCACTTATGGCGTTTTTCCATGGCCGCGGTGCCCTGTCTTCCTTTTTCCATTGTAGATTTTTAGTACCGCCTCGCGCGGCGAGCGCGGCTGGTCATCATAGCAACGCCGCAGGAAACTGCCGTGACCTAACGGTAGAGATCCATTTGACCGTGCGATGCTTCTGTCGCGCTCCACTCTGTTCCTCTGGGTGACGTCGAGCGACTTCAACGTGCACGCAAAGCATTCTGGGAAGGCGGCGCTGCATTTGAAAAAATGTTGCGCGTCCAAAAGCTGGCCGATGCCCATCTTTATGCAAATTAATCCGTTGAACGCGACGCGACTGTCCAGTAGAAGTAGACGGAAATCTTCTAAACTGACCTTTGTTGATCTGAAATGAAGACAGATTCAGCAACTGCACGGCCTATTTCTCTCTTCAAATGTTTTCAGAAACATATTTCGGTGAACTATTTTCATAAAATCTCGGTACAGATCCATTTGTCCGACACGACTGAAGCGTGGTGTCGCGACGTGATACATCCACGGTTGATGCTCCACGCCCCTGACCGGCAGCTGATTGGACGAACGCGTGTCGTGGGTCTGGCTTCTCGAGAATTTCAACAGACTGTCATGGCGGCTCGTTGAGAATACGATCTCATATTGGACTAAAATAGTTCACCGAAACGTGTTTCTGAAAACATTTGAAGAGAGAAATAGGCCGTGCAGTTGCTGAATCTGTCTTCATTTCAGATCAACAAAGGTCAGTTTAGAAGACTTCCGTCTACTTCTACTGGATAGTCGCGTCGTGTTCAACGGATTAATTTGCATAAAGATGGGCATCGGCCAGCTTTTGGACGCGCAGCATTTTTTCAAATGCAGCGCCGCCTTCCCAGAATGCTTTGCGTGCACGATGAAGTTGCTTGACGTCACCCAGAGGAAGAGAGTGGAGCGCGGCGCGACAGAAGCGTCGCACGGCCAAGTGGATCTGTACCGTCTACCGTAACACGACACACGCACAGTACGTCGAGTAGTAGAGATGCAGAACATCAGCTACTCTTCCTGGGATCCACACAAAACATAAAAAATTACATTTTCAGACAAAACAGTCATATAATATAAAAATAAGAGCAGTATAGCTAGTATTCTTTTCCTTGCATATATAGATATACATATTCCTAATCTTCACTGATCTCCCGATTCGATTCCATTACCATTATCATGTCAGCGATTCGATATCACGATGCATCACGATGCATCAAAAACATGTTTCTATTAAAGCCATATAGGATATTTAATTCATAACTTTTCAAGCTTCAACAACCAAACATTCTGCAGAGCTCTGATACTAAATAAACTGGATACATCAAACTACAGCACTGATCACATGGCACTTCCTGAATGTGCAAAACATACCAGAAGATGTAAACGGAAAGGTTGTTAGGCATTAATTACATTAAATTATAAACAGAAATAATCGATTATGGCCCGGCCGATTATCGATGCAGCATCGTCCACGTCCACGATTCCATGCATTGATTATTTGATTAATTTCAACACCTCTACTTCCCATGTATTCTAATAGTAATATATAATATCAGCAGTGTGTCCGAGCTGCTGACAGATAGAAACATGTCGGAAATTAATGTTGAGGCTTTCTACACGTAAATATCATTACATTTTATCAGCCGTGGAGAGTAACTATGCCGTACTTCAATACAACTGTACGGTACTTTTAATTGAGTATTTTCATTTTCTCCTACTTGTCTATTGTACGTTTTACGTCTCTATTTTTATAGCTTTACTTACTTTGCATATTCATATTAATTATACAAAATATTATGAATAATCTGTGATGTATTAAAGTGGATAAAGAGGAGACTTTATTGATCCGGTGGTGAAATTCACAAGCTACCTGCCAAGTCAGACTTCTGCTGTTATTTTGATGAAAATAACTCAAAAGCAGTGTAAAGCATTACAATTCAGAGACAGTAATAGTGTAATATAACTAATTACTCTCAAATGAAAGTAACTAGTAATCTATAATGTATTAAATATTTGGAAGTAACATGCCCAACACTGGCGATGTGATGCCAGTAGCTCTCGGCCACTTTGGGTTTTTTGAAGTAGCCCTCAGATGAATAAAGGTTGGAGACCCCTGCTTCAACGCCACCAGACTCCTCATTTTACCTCTCATCACACCACCGTGTTTTTAAGAATCAAATGTTGTATAACTCCGGCTGTGAATGATATTTGAACAGAGCCCCGTGCAAAAAGCTTCCCAGTATAGATAGGTCTGAAAGTGGGAGGTTTGGTGTGTGTGAGTGCTGCTGAAGTGGAGGTTTCTGGCTCAGAGCAGCGACAACAAAAGTGGGAGAAAATGGATTGTAAAATGCAGAAATTGTGAAGACACCAACAGCTTAAAAGGGTCAACATTTTAATTTAACTAACAGATATCAGCACGAAACTTCCCCCGCTGATTACTGACATTAAGACAATTATTTTTTATATTACAAGTTTTCTGAAAGGGTCATGTTTAAATATGCAAATGAGGCGTTATCTAATGCTAACCTGTGGTAAATTTAAGAGAAATCTACAAGTACAAATAGACAAAATGTAGTAAAATAAACCTTTAAATGTGTATTTTGGATGTTTTTTTTTACTAGTCTGAATTTTATGAGTTATGAAAGCCAAATAACCCCAAAACTTAAAATTGTAAATTGATGTGTTTGCCTGTAGGGTATACGTGTAGTTTAGTGTCCCAAATTCCCCATACAATGTCCTTCATTATGAATGTTAGGGTTAGGGTTAGGGTTAGGGCAACCTGTCTCAAATAAGACCCTCATCGTTTGGGACAGTCAGTTTTTGGAAAATAATTTGGGACACTAAACTGCACGTATACCTGCCTGTAGTGTCATATAAATGCAGATTGTGATCCCACGGATGTGTGGATGTGGATGTGAGAGAACAGGTAGCGCTCACCTGGACCTGGTACATGTCTCTGAGTCAGCCCTCCAGCCTGGAGCTGCAGCCGCCAGCAGTGCACCAAACCCGGCTCCCGTGCACTGAACCGCTCGGTGTCTCTTCGGTTTCTCTCCGGGGCCTCTCAGCTCTGACACCCCCGCAAAATATCGCCGATATCCCGGTAGTGTCTGCACTACCTCCGCGTCCGTCCTGGTTCCCCGGTCCGTTCTGTCCAGCCTGTCCGACTCCAAAGCACCCAAACGCCGCGGTGTCCAGATGTCATCTCGCTCCGCTCCGGTAGAGATGGGAGGGCGGGATGAAAATAAACCGAGCAGAGCCGAGCCCGGCCCGAGCTGCTCCGACAGTCAGGCTGCCCGGAAGAGGGAAACACGCGCTGACTTCCTGTAAAGGATTTCACAACAAAAGCGTTGTAATATATGGCGCCCCATTTTAAAGAGCGATTGCATTTCTATTTTTCTTTTGTGAGATTTTTATATCATCCCGTAGCTTCCCAGTAGTTTTTTTATTTTTATTATTTAACCTAAAGGAAGCCTCTCTTTTGCAGGAACGCCCTGATCACATTCACACAGTTCCACATTCATACCTGGAAGCTGTACACAGGGAACATACTACTACTACTGCTGTACACAGGGAACATACTACTACTACTGCTGTACACAGGGAGCATACTACTACTACTGCTGTACACAGGGAACATACTACTACTACTGCTGTACACAGGGAACATACTACTACTACTGCTGTACACAGGGAACATACTACTACTACTGCTGTACACAGGGAACATACTACTACTACTGCTGTACACAGGGAACATACTACTACTACTGCTGTACACAGGGAACATACTACTACTACTGCTGTACACAGGGAACATACTACTACTGCTGCTGTACACAGGGAGCATACTACTACTACTGCTGTACACAGGGAACATACTACTACTACTGCTGCTGTACACAGGGAACATACTACTACTACTGCTGTACACAGGGAACATACTACTACTACTGCTGTACACAGGGAACATACTACTACTACTGCTGTACACAGGGAACATACTACTACTACTGCTGCTGTACACAGGGAGCATACTACTACTACTGCTGTACACAGGGAACATACTACTACTACTGCTGTACACAGGGAACATACTACTACTACTGCTGTACACAGGGAACATACTACTACTACTGCTGCTGTACACAGGGAACATACTACTACTACTGCTGTACACAGGGAACATACTACTACTACTGCTGCTGTACACAGGGAGCATACTACTACTACTACTGCTGTACACAGGGAGCATACTACTACTACTGCTGTACACAGGGAACATACTACTACTACTGCTGTACACAGGGAACATACTACTACTACTGCTGTACACAGGGAACATACTACTACTACTGCTGCTGTACACAGGGAGCATACTACTACTACTGCTGTACACAGGGAACATACTACTACTACTGCTGTACACAGGGAACATACTACTACTACTGCTGTACACAGGGAGCATACTACTACTACTGCTGTACACAGGGAACATACTACTACTACTGCTGTACACAGGGAACATACTACTACTACTGCTGTACACAGGGAGCATACTACTACTACTGCTGTACACAGGGAACATACTACTACTACTGCTGTACACAGGGAACATACTACTACTACTGCTGTACACAGGGAGCATACTACTACTGCTGTACACAGGGAACATACTACTACTGCTGTACACAGGGAACATACTACTACTACTGCTGTACACAGGGAACATACTACTACTACTGCTGCTGTACACAGGGAGCATACTACTACTACTGCTGTACACAGGGAACATACTACTACTACTGCTGCTGTACACAGGGAACATACTACTACTACTGCTGTACACAGGGAGCATACTACTACTGCTGCTGTACACAGGGAACATACTACTACTACTGCTGTACACAGGGAACATACTACTACTACTGCTGCTGTACACAGGGAGCATACTACTACTACTGCTGTACACAGGGAACATACTACTACTACTGCTGTACACAGGGAACATACTACTACTACTGCTGCTGTACACAGGGAGCATACTACTACTACTGCTGTACACAGGGAACATACTACTACTACTGCTGTACACAGGGAACATACTACTACTACTGCTGTACACAGGGAACATACTACTACTACTGCTGCTGTACACAGGGAGCATACTACTACTACTGCTGTACACAGGGAACATACTACTACTACTGCTGTACACAGGGAACATACTACTACTACTGCTGCTGTACACAGGGAGCATACTACTACTACTGCTGTACACAGGGAACATACTACTACTACTGCTGTACACAGGGAACATACTACTACTACTGCTGTACACAGGGAGCATACTACTACTACTGCTGTACACAGGGAACATACTACTACTACTGCTGTACACAGGGAACATACTACTACTACTGCTGTACACAGGGAACATACTACTACTACTGCTGTACACAGGGAGCATACTACTACTACTGCTATACACAACACACTCTGTTTACTCCAGAGTATTGGATGAAGGTTCTTTAGTTCATTTTGTCGAAGATTTGATGTTTGCTTGTATAGTCTAGTTTTTATTCATCTTTAAATTACAGATTTAACTGCTGAATGATTCAGTCCATGTTTTTTTTTCTCTTGTCATTTTATAAAAGTCAACGTTTCTGCAGAATGATCTAAATGATTGAATGACGAGCAGCAGGCAGTTGTCAACATGATTGTTTTTAATAAATATTTGAATAAACATGTCATCGCTGTAGTTTGTCTGGTGTTACAGTGAAGGTTTGTCCCATGTTTACATCCATGAATTACACACATGATGTTAGTCAGTTCAAAAGATTATTTATCAAGTGAAGAAAGTCTCATTTTTTAAAATTAATCTAGTTGTAGTCTTGTAATGTGTAACCCTGCAAGATCCCCAGTATATATATATATATATATATTATATATTCAGGACCTGTGGTCTCATTTATAAAACTGTGTGTAGGATCCTTATTTACGCTATGTTTACACGTGGTCGGCTATTTTCATAAACCGACACTTCAACCTCTCTGTTTTCTAAAATAACAACGTGCACAGCTGTCAGTTTTCAGTTTAGTGTTCGTTGACACGTCCCCGTGTATATATACCGTCAAGAGCACGCCAACCTGTAGGTGGCAGTGTAACGAGAAGCTCAAGCCCACGTTAGCCAATCAGAATCCCCAAAATAGCAACAAAAGCAACGAATCACTTCCTCTCTCTCTCTCGGCTGCCTCAACCTCAACTTCCGTTTGTCTCAGTTTACATGAAAACATGCAAACTAAGTTTTCCAAAATCTCCACTCAGTTTTTAGAAAGACTCGTTTTCAGAGGAGAATTCTCCGTTTGTAAACGAAGGGAAATGTCTCCGTTTTTCAAAATAATCATGTACGTGTAAACGGGGTATAAAAGTGTACGTACGCCCAAAAGCCAAAAATGGCGAAAAAATTCAGAGTTATAAAACCGTGCGTATGCACATATGTAAGCAATGTTCCCTTATAAGGCCGGTTACACACTGGCTGCGTGGCGTGAGCGTGGTGTGAGCGTGGCGTTTTCTATGTCTTTACACACCAGAAAGGTGTCTGAGGCGGCGCTGCTGCTGCTGCTGCTGCTGCTGCTGCTGCTAGCCTTGTCTGGACACATGGATGTTTCCCATGAACATAACGATAAATATGTTCTGATCTGATTACAGCAGAGACAACGTCGGCAGTATTGACGGCAACATAGGCTCCAGAATATTTCCTTCTGTATTGACAGGTGCAATATTAGAAAATCGATTATTATTTGAAATTACATTTATATCTGCATTTATATCAAAACCTCGAGACTTTCAAACATCAACATGTCATTTATTAATAATGTATTTGTGTCTAAATGACATATAGACATCTTTTCATATTCTATGTTGCCTGGAAACGCTTCCAACGTGAAAAATAGGCGTCGGTCCTATTTCTAGCATGCGCGCGTTTTCAGCGTGCCAGAGACGTGCGTGTCACGCAGGCAGTGTGCAAGCTCTTAGAGCTGAAGATCTTTGCCCGAACCCGACGGGACCCGACGGGACCCGACGGGTTCTGTCGGGTTCGGTCTTCATTTCTATCATGTTACACGGGCTCGGGCCGGGCTCAGGCTTGCACTCCTGGTTGCGCGGTAAAGGAGCGGTCCGGTGAAGCGTTTGGATCAGCGTGTAAATGGATGCTGAGGAGGTGAAACGGAGGCTGGCTTCTGGAGGACTTCTTTTATTTCTTTGTCCCAACTTCCAACTGGCCGATAGCCTCCGTTAGTCATGAATAAATGATGTTAAAAAATGTATAAATTACTCATTCTTGATGGAAGACAAAAGAGCTGTGTGCGTGCGGCGCAGTCTCTTTTTTCTTTCTCTCCCTTTCCGCCGATTGGTGCGTGTGCACACTCGCGGCGTGAAGAGCGTGTCCGCGCTATTCTCTGACACTCTAATCACTGCTGATAGACGGCCTTTTGTACAGTCGGGCTGTAAACGGGTTCGGGCTTTTAAAAATCTGTCAATCAAAATGTACTTGTTGGGCTCGGGCCGAATTCTGTTGGGCTCGAGCCTTTTAAGGCCCGATTACAGCTCTACAAGCTCTAATCTGTTAACATGGGAGCCCAAATAAAAACGGACATGCCACGCAGCCGACACGCTCACGCCACGCAGCCAGTGTGCAACCGGCCTAAATCACAGACTACCCACAAGAGTGCGTATCCCGCCCTGACACGCCCATTTTTAACCATAAATAGTCAACGCAGAGCACCTCATGAATGCTGATCAGTATGTCAATGACCTGGCAGTTGTTCTTTCGTTATGCTGAATCATGATGACTGGCGAGGAAAAAGCCAAAAAACTCTGCATATGCACTTTTTCAGCCCCGTTTATAAATGAGACCCCTGCTCCTGTGATCATCTCACACTTCATCATGCTGAACTGGAACAAGAGTCAACAACAAGGTCCCAAATCTTCAATATCCTGAGAAACAACGGTTCTGCCTGGAAGGAGGTGATCAACAAAGTTTGGACCCAGAAAATGAAGTCTTGAACATAAAAAAACAGCAAAAACATGGAAAAGATTTCTTCAAAGTTATACCTAATCACAACAGAAAGTGACTCAGACTTTATCTGAGCGTCCAAACAGTCGGTGCCAGATATAGTTGGGTCCATTTCCGGTTTCTCCGGTGTACAAGGCTAAACCGGTTTGATTTAATGCCAACCGTTTGAACCGGCATTTGTCACCATGTCACCTTCTGGCAAACTAAAAAGTAGCCAACATTAGCGAACTGTGTCGACAGCATCATGGTGCTAAATCTAACTTGTATTATGACCAGGGATGCACTGAATCCAGCATTCAGATTCGGCTGAATATTGGGCTTTTTGACGGGTTGGGTTTCTGCAGAACATTAGAATTTTTTCCCACCAAACCGAACCCTACGCTTGCACTACGTGCGCTACGCTGGTCGCCGTAATGACGGCGCCGTTGATTACGGGAAGGTGTTTACGTAGGTGGAGCGTTCAATGCAGTAGGCTGTGAGGAAGTGAAAATGGAACTGGTGAGCAGAAAAAGTGTAGTTTGGCAGAACTTTCAGTCAAAAGAAGGCCATTGAAGTCCAGCTACATGTTCAATTTACAATGCTGATTAGTCTGGTGGTGGCGAGGACCCTAAACTATACACAGCATCACCGCTGTTACAACATCTGGTATCAAACATCTGGAAGAATACAAGTTGTGATGAAGGAATCTACAGACAGCAGCCAGAATGCAGCAACTTCAGGTACGGCAAAGGAAGGACAGTCACTGTTTACTTCATTAATGAGTTTACTGTGTTCATGGACTGAGGATGGGACGAGGATTCAGCAGAATCTCAACCAGGGGATTCAGGATTCGGCCGAACCCCAAAAATCTGGATTCGGTGCATCTCTACTTATTAGTGTATGCAGGGCTTGAAATTGACACCCACCATCCTGCCAAACGCAGGTAAGAATTAACTTTGGTGGGAAACATTTTAAAGTTAGGAGCTAGTTGTCCGGTGATGAAAGAAGCAAACAACTCTGTGTCTGTTTGAATCGGCCGTCAGAAATGTTTACAGATTGGTCTGTTTTCCGCCAAGACAGTTGGCCAATTTTGTGTGTTTGGCTTGGAAATGTAATCTTTATCTGGCAACACTGCTTGTAGTTCTAATCCTACATTTCCCATGAACACTTATGTCGTGACGTGCTGTCCAACCGTCGACTACGTGTCAGCGTTTGGTATCGATTACAAGATACGCTGAAGCAGAGAAGACGAACGGAACGGCGCCAAACAGACCAGAGGAGCTGAAATTAACGTAAAGTTAGTTAGTAGGAAACATTGGGGGCTTTGGAGGAAACATTGGGGGCTTTGGAGGAAACATTGGGGGCTTTAGAGGAAACATTGGGGGCTATAGAGGAAACATTGGGGGCTATAGAGGAAACATTGGGGGCTTTGGAGGAAACATTGGGGGCTATAGAGGAAACATTGGGGGCTATAGAGGAAACATTGGGGGCTTTAGAGGAAACATTGGGGGCTATAGAGGAAACATTGGGGGCTATAGAGGAAACATTGGGGGCTTTAGAGGAAACATTGGGGGCTATAGAGGGAACATTGGGGGCTTTGGAGGAAACATTGGGGGCTTTAGAGGAAACATTGGGGGCTTTAGAGGAAACATTGGGGGCTATAGAGGAAACATTGGGGGCTTTGGAGGAAACATTGGGGGCTATAGAGGAAACATTGGGGGCTATAGAGGAAACATTGGGGGCTTTGGAGGAAACATTGGGGGCTTTAGAGGAAACATTGGGGGCTTTGGAGGAAACATTGGGGGCTATAGAGGAAACATTGGGGGCTTTAGAGGGAACATTGGGGGCTATAGAGGGAACATT
>NC_050181.1:20052742-20055242 GCF_008315115.2 Sander lucioperca
CTTCCCGTCGACCACGTAACTTTTTGTTTTTTTCTGGGCCAAAATTGTAATTTAAATTTTTTTTCAACATTTTTTTGGCTCTTTTTTTCCATTTTTTTGTCACTATTTCCAACATTTTTGTCACTTTTTTTCTTTTTTCAAATACGATAAAATGAATTAAAAACACCCAAATTCAATACAAGTAGTGAACTGATCATGGATTTTACTAATGAAGAGTAATGGTTGTATGGAACCAGCCACGTTATTATTTATTTTGTTTATTTGTTGAAAGAAACCTAAACATTTTTTTTTTAAATGGGTCAAATGTTGACCCGAGGACAACAGGAGGGATTATTATGGGATGTTAAGAGACGGCTGCTGCTCACGGGACCAAACCAAGCGGAAGATGTTTGAAATGTAATTTTCTCTGATTGTAATTATTAATGTTTGAGAGAGTGAAGAGAATCCTTTAATAAAGAGAAGTAAACATGGCTCCATATAGCAGCTGTATTTACAGCTAGTATCGTCATTCATGGGTTAGATATGTTTCTGGATGAATGATGAGTAGTTCTGTCTCTAAAATGGGGGTCAGTTTCCCAAAAAACCCAACATGACGTCCTCACGTCTTGTTTTGTGTGTGTCGGTGTCTGTATGTGTGTCTCTGTTAGTGTATCTCTGTATGTCTCTGTGTGTGTGTCTGTGTATGTATGTGTGTCTCTGTTAGTGTATCTCTGTATGTCTCTGAGTATGTGTGTGTCTCTGTTAGTGTATCTCTGTGTGTGTCTGTTAGTGTATCTCTGTATGTCTCTGAGTGTGTGTGTGTCTCTGTGTGTGTGTCTCTGTTAGTGTGTGTATGTAATTGTATCTCTGTATGTCTGTGTGTGTGTCTGCATGTCTGTCTGTGCGTGTATGTGTCTGTCTCTGTGTGTGCATGTCTGTGTGTGTCTCTGAGTGTGTGAGTCTCTGTGTGTCTCTGTTAGTGTATCTCTGTGTATGTTTCTGTGTGTGTGTCTGTGTGTCTCAAATGTCATGTTTTGTCCCCAACTCAAAGGTCTTCAGTGTCCTGTCCCAGAGGAGAGAAGACACTAGAACAATATTCACATTTAACATCCTGACATCACACTAGTTTACCTGATTACTCATAAAGAAATGACTGAAACTGATTCATGGATTATATAAATAGTTGATTAATTTAAAAGTTAACAATTTATCCAGTGGGGTGGCAGTAGGGAGTTTGATCAGGAGGGTCGCTGGTTCAAGTCCCCATACGGACCAAAGTATGGTGGTGGACTGGTAGCTGGAGAGGGGCCAGTTCACCTCCTGGCCACTGCCAAGGTGCTCACCAATTGCTCAGGGCACCTTTCCATGGGCAGCCCCCCCCCACTCTGACATCTCTCCATTAGTGCATGTAGAGGTACGGAGCATGTGTGTATAATAGTATACATTATTATTACATTATTCATCTCTGCAGCTCTACACTCTATGTAAGATTTTAAGTGTTAGTTATAAATGAGGGATGAATAAGGAAGGATGTAAAGCAGGAAGGAAGTTTTCACAAGTTTGACTGTTAAACTGAAATCGATTATCAATTCAGTTGGAGATTAATTTAATAGTTGACAACTAATCCATTTATCGTTGCAGGATCTCTGTCTCTGTGTGTGTCTCTGTGTGTGTGTGTCTCTGTGTGTGTGTGTAACAGTAGCTTGTCCCAGCGATGACTCGGTGTGTGTGTGTCTGTGTGTGTCTCGGTCTGTGTGTGTGTGTGTGTGTGTCTGTGTGTGTATGTATGTGTGTGTGTGTAACAGCTTGTCCCAGCGATGACTCGGTGTCTGTGTGTGTGTGTGTCTGTGTGTGTGTGTCTGTGTGTAACAGTAGCTTGTCCCAGTGATGACTCGGTGTGTGTGTGTGTGTGTGTATGTGTGTGTGTGACAGTAGCTTGTCCCAGTGATGACTCGGTGTGTGTGTGTGTGTATGTGTGTGTGTGTGTGACAGTAGCTTGTCCCAGTGATGACTCGGTGTGTGTGTGTGTGTGTGTGTAACAGTAGCTTGTCCCAGTGATGACTCGGTGTGTGTGTGTGTGTGTGTGTGTGTAACAGTAGCTTGTCCCAGTGATGACTCGGTGTGTGTCTGTGTGTGTGTGTCTGTGTGTGTGTGTGTGTGTGTGTGTGTGTAACAGTAGCTTGTCCCAGTGATGACTCGGTGTGTGTGTGTGTGTGTGTGTGTGTGTGTGTGTGTCTGTGTGTGTCTGTGTGTGTGTGTGTGTGTGTGTGTGTGTGTGTGTGTGTAACAGTAGCTTGTCCCAGTGATGACTCGGTGTGTGTGAATCTTTATTTTTCACCTCGGTGAAAACACGAAAACATAGAAATCTTTTACAAAAAAGCAACAAGACGACACACAGGTGACTCTGAAATAAAAGAGACGGCTGACGATTCTCTACAATATTTTACATTAAAATCATCGCTGCTTCGGCCAGACGGACGTCTGCTTCCTGTCGCCTCCGCTGTTTGCTTCCTGTCGGTAC
>NC_050181.1:20060242-20085242 GCF_008315115.2 Sander lucioperca
CTACATTTTTATTTTATATATTAACAGAAGGCCTAAAAACTGTCCCAGAGTATATAATACCATATAAATACTGTCCCAGAGTATATATTACCATATAAATACTGTCCCACAGTATATAATACCATATAAATACTGTCCCACAGTATATAATACCATATAAATACTGTCCCACAGTATATAATACCATATAAATACTGTCCTATAGTATATAATACCATATAAATACTGTCCTATAGTATATAATACCATATAAATACTGTCCCACAGTATATAATACCATATAAATACTGTCCCACAGTATATAATACCATATAAATACTGTCCTATAGTATATAATACCATATAAATACTGTCCCACAGTATATAATACCATATAAATACTGTCCTATAGTATATAATACCATATAAATACTGTCCCATAAGTATATAATACCATATAAATACTGTCCTATAGTATATAATGCCATATAAATACTGTCCCATAGTATATAATGCCATATAAATACTGTCCCAGAGTATATATTACCATATAAATACTGTCCCACAGTATATAATACCATATAAATACTGTCCCACAGTATATAATACCATATAAATACTGTCCTATAGTATATAATACCATATAAATACTGTCCTATAGTATATAATACCATATAAATACTGTCCCACAGTATATAATACCATATAAATACTGTCCCATAGTATATAATACCATATAAATACTGTCCCATAAGTATATAATACCATATAAATACTGTCCCACAGTATATAATACCATATAAATACTGTCCTATAGTATATAATACCATATAAATACTGTCCCATAAGTATATAATACCATATAAATACTGTCCTATAGTATATAATGCCATATAAATACTGTCCCATAGTATATAATGCCATATAAATACTGTCCCATAGTATATAATACCATATAAATACTGTCCTATAGTATATAATACCATATATTAACAGAGGGACTAAATACTGTCCCAGAGTATATAATACCATATAAATACTGTCCTATAGTATATAATACCATATAAATACTGTCCCATAGTATATAATACCATATAAATACTGTCCCATAGTATATAATACCATATAAATACTGTCCTATAGTATATAATGCCATATATTAACAGAGGGACTAAATACTGTCCCAGAGTATATAATACCATATAAATACTGTCCCAGAGTATATAATACCATATAAATACTGTCCCAGAGTATATAATACCATATAAATACTGTCCCATAGTATATAATACCATATAAATACTGTCCCACAGTATATAATACCATATAAATACTGTCCCATAGTATATAATACCATATAAATACTGTCCCACAGTATATAATACCATATAAATACTGTCCCATAGTATATAATACCATATAAATACTGTCCCACAGTATATAATACCATATAAATACTGTCCCACAGTATATAATACCATAGTATATACAAAGCGACTTCCAATTAAAGGTATAGTACGTAGTTTCTGTCGCCCCATGAGGAATTCTAAGTAATGACAACGACACGGCTCGTCAACATGATACAAGTGACGTTTTTACTCTTATAATATTTAAATCTGTTTTGTTTTTTGACTATTCGAATATATATTTGAATTTAGAATATTCCTTGACAGCCCTAATCCCAACTAAAACGGATCTAAAATCTAAAATCCGAAGCTTAAAGTCACTTTTCATGGTCTGTGTGGTCTTACCTTTGCTGTTGGGCCCCTGCTGCCCCATCCCGTGCATCATAGGCCCCGAGTTCTGACCCTGAAAAGACCAAAATTAAGATTAATTTACCTTCAAACAGTACCTTTAAATCACAGCTGGAACTAACCCTGAACAGACGTCACTTAAGGCTGCGTATCGCCAACGACTCCGATTCAAACGGTTCTGATTGGATATAAACTAAGTTAGGGAAAGTTCAATTACAGTCCCAGTTTATCTGGATTTAAGAGAGATTCTCAGACAACCTCTGCTGTAAATTATACAAGCAAGAAGCAACCTTCAGATAGTTTTTATAATGCCCCGGGTTTATGTTTACATTAACAACTGATCCCCCAATACTTAGTTTAAAGTACTTTTTCCTGAACAGGACTAACATTAACATAATTAACATAATAAAAGACTGATTATTAATCGATATATCAGATCATTCAAACCAGCGGTGGAGCCAGATGTTGTAAACATTCAGGGCTCAGCCTAAATCTAGGGGGGCATGCACCCTCAGGGAGAGGTTTTGTTTCTTTTTGCACATTTTTTAAAGAAATTGTAATAGTAGAATGCCAAAAAATCTGTAAACCCTTTGTGAAAAAACATGATAGTTGCCGTGGAAGAACGGCATCATTATCATACGGTGAGATGTCTGTAAAGGGGAGAATCGGGGGTACCCATAGAACCCATTTTTATTCAGATATCTGTAGGGACCCCTATGAAAATGACCATCCCAGTTTTTCCCTCGCCAAAATTTACCCTAACTTTGGAGCATTAGTTTAGTAACGGAGCCCGCTATAAGGGTGGGAAAAATAATCGATTCTTAGCTGCATCGTGTTTCTCTCTAGAACGATTTGATTATCGATTCTAATGAGTTAATAATCGATTAAAAAAAATCAACTTTATCACATGTCTCATGTTTCCTGTTCTAAGAAGCCAATTCTCCACCTTAAACATGACAGAGCCTCTGACATGAAGATTACTGGAGAGAAGGGGACTTTCACAAGCACGTTTAAGGCTTAAAAACCTCAATAGACAGAACATTTCATTAAAACTTGTAACAAATACATGTCAAAATCTAAGCTCTGTCCAGCTGCTTTGTCTAGGAAGTGATTAGCAAACTCAGATTTATATGTATATTTTTTTAAATCACGCATGGAAATGTACATTAAAAAATTGTTGCATCGAGATGCATCGATAATCGGTTTAGAATCGAATCGTTGGCCTCTGAATCGGAATCGTGAGGTGCCAATCGTTTCCCACCCCTAGCCCGCTACAGACTCTGAAAAGACAGTAAAGTCAGCCTAAATCATTCAGGGCTTTTGAGAAAACATTTGGGGCTCAAACAAACTGAAATAAAGATCTACTTGCAACGCTATGGTCTGCAGCGCCCTGAAACCTATCAGTTTACATATAAATGCGATAAGACGGTGTATCATCCGCATAGAAGCGGCTCTGTACTTCCGTTCCAGAACTGAACCTAACTTTAGCGCCTTATTTAGTTTCATATTATACCAATATCTAGCTTTAAAGTGCTCATATTATGCTCATTTTCATGTTCATAATTGTATTTAGAGGTTGTAGAATAGGATTATGTGGCTTAATTTTCAGAAAACACCATATTTTTGTTGTACTGCACATTGCTGCAGCTCCTCTTTTCACCCTGTGTTCAGGTCTCTGTTTTAGCTACAGAGTGAGACCTCTCACTGCTGTAACATCTTTGTTGGGAGTTGCACATGCTCAGTAGCTAGGTAAGGACTACTAGCCAATCAGAAGCAGAGTATGAGGGCGTGCCCTGACAGTACCTAGGTAAGGACTACTAGCCAGTCAGAAGCAGAGTATGAGGGCGTGCCCTGACAGTACCTAGGTAAGGACTACTAGCCAATCAGAAGCAGAGTATGAGGGCGTGCCCTGACAGTACCTAGGTAAGGACTACTAGCCAGTCAGAAGCAGAGTATGAGGGCCCTGACAGTACCTAGGTAAGGACTACTAGCCAGTCAGAAGCAGAGTATGAGGGCGTGCCCTGACAGTACCTAGGTAAGGACTACTAGCCAATCAGAAGCAGAGTATGAGGGCGTGCCCTGACAGTACCTAGGTAAGGACTACTAGCCAGTCAGGAGCAGAGTATGAGGGCCCTGACAGTACCTAGGTAAGGACTACTAGCCAGTCAGGAGCAGAGTATGAGGGCGTGTCCTGACAGTACCTAGGTAAGGACTACTAGCCAGTCAGAAGCAGAGTATGAGGGCGTGTCCTGACAGTACCTAGGTAAGGACTACTAGCCAGTCAGAAGCAGAGTATGAGGGCGTGTCCTGACAGTACCTAGGTAAGGACTACTAGCCAGTCAGAAGCAGAGTATGAGGGTCCTGACAGTACCTAGGTAAGGACTACTAGCCAGTCAGGAGCAGAGTATGAGGGCGAGTCCTGACAGTACCTAGGTAAGGACTACTAGCCAGTCAGGAGCAGAGTATGAGGGCGAGTCCTGACAGTACCTAGGTAAGGACTACTAGCCAGTCAGGAGCAGAGTATGAGGGCGAGTCCTGACAGTACCTAGGTAAGGACTACTTGGAGATGGTAAGTCCCTTTGGGGTGGACTTTGGGCTTTTTCACTTTGTATAACATGCACAAAAAAGATATACAACACAATAAAGGAAAGGGGAAAAGCAAAAAGCATAATGAGCACTTTAAAACAGAGTCAGCTACAGCCTCTGAAACACAGTGAAGTCGGCCTAAAACATTCAGGGCTGGAGCCCCAGAATCCAGCCCCCTGCTCGGGCCCCTGCCTCAAACAAACACCCATTTAATTAGAGAATTGATTATTGTAAGCCAGCCCAAACGTTACTCACCTGGTGCTGCATGTATGGAGGTCCCTGCATGTTTCCTGGGGGTCCCTGCATGTTTCCTGGGGGTCCTTGCATGTTTCCATGGGGTCCTTGTATATTTCCTGGGGGTCCTTGCATGTTCCCATGGGGCCCTTGCATGTTACCAGGGGGCCCCTGCATGTTTCCTGGAGGCCCGTGCATCCCTCCCGGAGGCCCCATCCCATAGTTGTTCGGCGCGTTGCCGTGTGTCCTGGGTGGCGGCCCCATCATCCCGCCCTGCGGTCCCATCATGTTCCCCTGAGGTGGCATCATGCCACCCTGAGGTGGGGGTCCCTGAGGATCCCTGGGACCCATTCCTCGAGGAGGGGGGCCCATCATGTTCCCATGAGGCATCCCTCTGGGTCCCATACCGTGTGGCCCTTGTGGGCCCATATTTCTAGGCGGGCCGGGGTGTCTCTGCATACCTTGGGGTCCTTGCATGTCCGGTGGTCCCATCATGCCCTGAGGGGGCCCCTGGTGAGGCTGGGGTCCAGAAGGGGGTCCCATCTGCCCACTGTGTTGTCCAGGAGGCATGAAAGGAGGCTGCATGCCTCCGGGGCCCATTGGAGGCCCCATGTTATTGGGCATCTGCTGAGGAGGCATGTTTGGGGGAAAGCCCTGCTGGCCAGGAGGCATGGGGCCCCCAGGACCTCCAGGGCCAGGGAAGGGGGGCATAGGGCCTTGTCCCTGTGGGGGGCCCATGTTCCCGTCTGAGTTCATCTGGTTCATCTTCATTTGCTGCAGCGAGAACCAAAAACGTTAGATTACAACCAACGGTGTAAGGAGGATGCTGAGTATTACTGGGAGGCTGTTATGGCATGTTCCCACGCCCGCGTTTCACGTTCATTTGGCGGTGCGATTACATACAAACAGGGTTCAAAATTAGCACCATCCACCAGCTGGTAAAATATGCAAGTGGCTGGTAGATTTGCTTCACTTACCAGCCAAAGAAACAATGGTAATCTATTAAAGTGGCTGGTAAAATTCGAACATTCACTAGCCATTTGGCTGGTGGACGAAAAAGTTAATTTTGAACCCTGCATACAAAGTCCGTGTGGGAGTTGGACTGCATGCTGATGGAGCAGCTGCGATGTTAGCATAGCTCTGATAGAACCAAAGTCCATTCAGAAAACAAGCATTTTAAAAGCTGTTTGCGTATTTGAGACTTCCTCAAAACAAGTTGCCTTTTTATTTTTAAAGAACTATAAAAACTGCAAATTGTTGCAACAAACTTTGCTGCTTAAATCAGGAATTTTGGGCCAAGACAATCTCAAAAAAGGCCGCGAAATCCTGGAGGGACTGGGCGTTGGTTCTATTTCTAGCATGCATGCGTTTTCGGCGAGGCTCGAGCCGCGCCTGAGACGTGCGTGTCACGCAGGCAGTGTGCACGCTCTGACCTGTTAACATGGGAGCAGAAATACAAACAGACACGCCACGCAGCTGACAGGCTCACGCCACGCAGCTGACACGCTCACACCACGCAGCTGACAGGCTCACACCACGCAGCTGACAGGCTCACGCCACGCAGCTGACACGCTCACGCCACGCAGCTGACACGCTCACGCCACGCAGCTGACACGCTCACGCCACGCAGCTGACACGCTCACGCCACGCAGCCCTAAGCTATCGCCATAATGTTGTTGCTCACCTCCAGCAGCATGGGGTTGGTGTACTGTAAAGCTGCCATTTCCTGCTCCATCTCTGCCTGAGTTTTCTTCTTCCCGTCCACCTTCTGCTCCACCTTCCGGTCTTTGGACAGTTCTCCACCGGGAGGCATCATGGGAACTTTGTTCTCTGCCCAGGCCTGCAGAGAAGAGGCGCCAAAACACAACCACGGTTTAGTTTCTGCTGTTTCTACGGCTCATCGAAGCTTCAACAGGACTTCAGCAGGCTTTGGCTTACCTGTTGGAACTGCGCTGGGATGGGTTTGGCGTACGGGACTTTCTTCTGCGGGACCTTCTTGGAGTCTTTACCCATGACCTCGTCCATGCCCCAGTCCAGACCGGGGATGGACATCTCCACCTCTGGAGCCGCCTCTTTACCTGGAGACAACAGTCACACCTTTACCTCTTTACCTGGAGACAACAGTCACACCTTTACCTCTTTACCTGGAGACAACAGTCACACCTTTACCTCTTTACCTGGAGACAACAGTCACACCTTTACCTCTTTTTTGTCGCCTTTACATCGCCTTTGTGTCACCTTTTATTTGCCTTTACGTCACCTTTTTGTCGCCTTTTTGTCACCTTTACGTCACCTTTACGTCGCCTTTACGTCGCCTTTACGTCACCTTTACGTCACCTTTTTGTCACCTTTACGTCACCTTTACGTCACCTTTACGTCACCTTTACGTCGCCTTTACGTCACCTTTTTGTCACCTTTACGTCGCCTTTACGTCACCTTTTTGTCACCTTTACGTCACCTTTACGTCACCTTTACGTCACCTTTACGTCACCTTTACGTCACCTTTTTGTCACCTTTACGTCACCTTTTTGTCACCTTTACGTCACCTTTACGTCGCCTTTACGTCACCTTTACGTCACCTTTACGTCACCTTTTTGTCACCTTTACGTCACCTTTACGTTGCCTTTTAGTCGCCTTTTTGACGCCTTTATGTTGCCTTTTGGTCGCCTTTACGTCGCCTTTTCGACAACAGTCACATCTTTACCTCTTTACCTAGAGACATCACCCCAACGAAGCACAAGCAGACTTTATATTTCACAGTTACTGTTTTTTTGAAAGATCTCGACGTTTCTGACCTCACTTAAAAGAGCGTAAGTGGTGCGTGTGCTCTGCGGAGAAAAAACCGGACAGTCTTCTATTTATAATTTTTAACGTGAGGTGTGTGCGGCCCTTTCACACAGAAATGGATCATAAAGTGTGTTTCTTTCTTTTAAAATAAACTACCGGCCCAGAAAATGACTTCATGACTATCAGTGAGCGTGTTGACAGTTCGGTTTTGAGATTTTCTGTTTTTAAGTTCTAGTTTCCTCTGATAACAGCTGACAGTATGTTGATGTTTCTCAGCTCTGACAGTATGTTGATGTTTCTCAGCTCTGACAGTATGTTGATGTTTCTCAGCTCTGTGACAGTATGTTGATGTTTCTCAGCTCTGTGCCGGCTCCAAAAAACTGAAGAAACAACAACAATCCCAGAGAAAAGCTCTCTGTCTCTCCTGTGACTCACACAATCCTCCACCGTGTGGCGCTGCAGGTGGAGACGGTTAAAAGATGTTCAGCAGCACACCTGCTCTGCTAACGGTCTGCATACGTTACAGGTGCAATGAGAGTGAAGTTCTGGGCTGTTTGGGGACGAGACTTACTGCTCTGCTCCTGCTCCATGGCGGCCTTCAGCTGCTCGGGGATCCCCATGCCGGGGATGGACGCCACGCTGTTCAGGTCCATGTCGTCTGAAACACAAACAGATTGCACACACGTTTACTTTATATTTATGTACGATATATATATATATATATATATCTGTGTGTGTGTCTGTGTGTGTGTCTGTCTGCCTGCCTGTCTGTCTGTGTGTGTGTGTCTGTCTGTGATCCACACTGTGTCTCTGTCTGTCTGTCTGTCTGTCTGTCTGTCTGTCTGTCTGTCCTCCTGAGACTCACCATACTCCATGCCGTCCTCTGACATCCCTGGCAGCAGGTTCAGGTTGTAGCGATCTCTCATCTTATCACCGGGCCGGTTCCTCGTCCAGAACTTACTGGAACCAATCAGACACAGGAGACAGGTTAGGAACCAATCAGACACAGGAGACAGGTTAGGAACCAATCAGACACAGGAGACAGGTTAGGAACCAATCAGACAAATTGTTATTGGTTGACAATCGCTGGTATTACACAGTGTTTAAAGTATATATGTATATATAAATACTCAGAGAGAGTACCTGGTGTTGTATAAAGTATATATGTATATATAAATACTCAGAGAGAGTACCTGGTGTTGTATAAAGTATATATGTATATATAAATACTCAGAGAGAGTACCTGGTGTTGTATAAAGTATATATGTATATATAAATACTCAGAGAGTACCTGGTGTGGTCGTTGGAGCCGGAGCAGAGGATGTGACCCAGCGGGTGCCAGGCCAGACTCCAGATCATCCCCTCATGAGCCATCTCCATCCCTCCTACCTCCTTCTCCACCCTGACACACACACACACACACACACACACACACACACACACAGTCATTTCTCCAGTAATAAAGAAAGGGGGGTGGTAGATATATGAAGTATCAGAGCTGAGTGTGGGTGCACGGTGTTTACCCGGTGTGCCAAAAGAGCAGAGAGCCGTCAGAGCCGCCGCTCGCAAACAGACCTTCATGGACCGGATGCCAGGCCACAGCTGGACACACACACACACACACACAGGAAGTACCGTCATGGACACAGGAAGTACATCACACACATAGGACGTATGTCACGGACACAGGACGTAAGTCAAGTTCCCGCAATTTTTGCAAGTTTCTGTAATTTTTGCAAGTTCACGCAATTTCATTGTATGAAATTGCATAAATATCCCGCATATTCCATCGCATTTTTCAAGAAAACGTGCCGCATAATCAAGGATTTTTGCCCAAAACAATCACAAAAAAACTCTTTCCGGAAGGACTGGTTAATCAGTAATGTACCTGTGGCCTCCTTCTTGTGTCCTCTGAACACCTGCAGCTCCTCCTTCAGGTTCCTGATGTCAAACAGTTTGCACAGGTGGTCACGTGACGCTGTCAGCAGCCAGTTCCCGTTCAGGTTCCACTTCACCTCCATCACCGTGTTCTTGTGGGCGTGTCTGGGGAGAGACAGGAAGTACAGTCATCCAACTACACGTCTACATCTCCTACTTCCTGTCTGTCCGGGGAGAGACAAGAACTACAGCCATCCAACTACACAGCAACAACACATCTACACAGGCCGCTAACCGCTCCAGCTTTTTACTAAAAAAAATTGGGACGATTTTTGAAAAAAAGGGGGAACTTTAAGAGAATAAAAGTCAGAAAAGTTCTGAAAAAAATGTGAATATTAAGAGGACACAATGGGAAGATTATTTAAAAAAAATATTTTGAGAAAAAGTAACAATGTTTTGTGAAATTTAAGGTTTTTTTAGAAAGAAATTGGAACATAGTAACGGGGATAGTTGGGACCTCGGTGCTTAACCCTCTGAGGTCTAAGAGCAGTTTCACATTTCTTCTTAAATTCACCTTTTTAAGGTATTAACATATAACTGATCCCAGAGTGACGCCCAAATCTGTCCCAGAGCAACGTGTGAAGAGATAAGTTGGCACTAAAGCTGAAACCTTGATGAAATTCCTCAAATCTGTTTAGAAAACCAACCTTAACTTATGACCTGTCTGTCTGTCTGTCTGTCTGTCTGTGTTAAAAAAGCACAAACTAATAAATGAAGTGTTGGGGACTCACAGTGTCGCCAGACTCTGTCCCGTCTTTGGGTCCCAAAATTTGATTGGCTGCTGGCTGTCCTTACTGCCGGAGACCACCAGACCTTTAGTGGGATGCCAGTCCACACACTTCACATCTGCACCGTGACCTACACACACACACACACACACACACACACACACATCACATAGAGAGAGAGAGACACACACACACACACATACACACACACATCACATAGAGAGAGAGACACACACACACACACACACACACACACACACACATCACATAGAGAGAGAGACACACACACACACACACACACACACACACATCACATAGAGAGAGACACACACACACACATCACATAGAGAGAGACACACACACACACACATAGAGATAGACACACACACACACACACATCACAGACACACACACATCACATAGACAGAGAGAGACACACACACACACACACACACACACACACACACACACACACCACATAGACAGAGAGAGAGACACACACACACACACACACACACACACACAGACAGACAGACACACACACACACAGAGAGACAGAGACAAACACACAAGTTCAGGTAAGCCCAGGTGAGTTCAGGTAAGCCCAGGTGAGTTCAGGTGAGCCCAGGTGAGTTCAGGTGAGTGGAGATGGGCGTGTACCTCGGAGGATCCTCTCCTCGTGGCAGCGCAGGAAGTCCCAGATCCGAACCGTGCCGTCGTCTGAGCAGGTGGCAAATTTATTATCTGTCGGAGAAAAACTGGAGAACACAAGCAGAGCGTCACCATGGTGACAGAAACATATTTGGTGTTTTCTCTCTTTATTGTTCTAATTCAAAAGGAACCCCCACCAGACTCCATGTAAATAATCAGGACTTTTATCATCGTAAAACACACTTCATTCAAAGTGGACAGAAACTAAATCAAACTATCAAAAGCCGTCTTGGTTCATCTTTCCACTGTTCCAACAATCACCACTCTGGTTTGGTTGAAATAAACTCTTAATTCACCCATTTACATGTGGAGATATGCTGGCTCTATACACGCTAAAAGTCCTGATTATTTACATGGCGTCTGGTGGAGATATGCTGGCTCTATACACACTAAAAGTCCTGATTATTTACATGGAGTCTGGTGGAAATATGCTGGCTCTATACACGCTAAAAGTACTGATTATTTACATGGAGTCTGGTGGAGATATGCTGGCTCTATACACACTAAAAGTCCTGATTATTTACATGGAGTCTGGTGGAAATATGCTGGCTCTATACACGCTAAAAGTACTGATTATTTACATGGAGTCTGGTGGAAATATGCTGGCTCTATACACGCTAAAAGTCCTGATTATTTACATGGAGTCTGGTGGAAATATGCTGGCTCTATACACGCTAAAAGTACTGATTATTTACATGGAGTCTGGTGGAAATATGCTGGCTCTATACACGCTAAAAGTACTGATTATTTACATGGAGTCTGGTGGAGATATGCTGGCTCTATACACGCTAAAAGTCCTGATTATTTACATGGAGTCTGGTGGAGATATGCTGGCTCTATACCCACTAAAAGTCCTGATTATTTACATGGAGTCTGGTGGAAATATGCTGGCTCTATACACGCTAAAAGTACTGATTATTTACATGGAGTCTGGTGGGCTAACTGATGCTGAACATTCTCATTCTCTCAAAGATTGTTGTTCCCATCAGTCACTTAGACACCAATGCATGATGGGAAAATAGGAAAAAACGAAGGTACCCTTTAATGTTTAAAGTCGCTTTGATGCGGTTGTTATTTCTGTGAGACCAAAAGATTCTGAAACACAACACATTCAGGGTACAGCCCAAACTTGTTTCCCATTTACAGCAGCTATGTGTGCTATTTTTCATGACATTTCAGATAATATGCTTAAATATCCGTCTGAAAACCATAGTTGCTATAGAGCCGACAGCCTGTTATATATCTAACTGTGTTCATCACTCTGAAACCAGAACACAACAAGGCTACTTAGAGAGGCTAACACTTCATTACTACATATGATCTATATGTCTGGATTAACAGGTTATGTACCGCACACACACACACACACACACAGACAGACACACACACACACACAGACAGACACACACACACACACACACACACACAGACACAGAGACACACACACACACACACACACACAGAGACACACACACACACACACACACACACGCAGACAGACAGACAGACACACACACAGTCACACACAGCACAGACACACACACACACACACACACACAGTCACAGAGACACACACGCAGACAGACAGACACACACACACAGTCACACACAGCACAGACACACACACACAGTCACACACAGCACAGACACACACACACACACACACACACACACACACACACACACACACAGAGAGAGAGACACCCCCCCCCCCTTTTCTGATCCATTACTCTGCTGATGAATGGATCAGTAGTCTGGTCTGTGAAACATGTTACTGTCCATCAGCTGATCAGTGACTGACGGTAACTTCAGCTGTTGACCACAACTACTGACAGTCTGTTAGAGTCAGAGTCTAACTGGCTCCACCTGCTGCATGATCACTGTCATGACACCCAAAAACATACCATCTATCCCTCTCTCTCTCTCCATCTCTTTGTCTATCCATCCATCTCTCTCTATGTATCCATCTATCTCTCTCTATATCGATCTATCCATCCATATCTCTCTATCCATCTATCTCTCTCTCTCTCTCTCTATATCGATCTATCCATCCATCCATATCTCTCTCTCTCTCTCTATGTATCTATCTATCCATCAACACACGGGTTCAGTTCATACTTTCATCTTTTCCACATTATTTAAACGTCAACCATCCTGTTCTTGTGAACAGAAATCAAAAAAGTCAATAATCCTGGAAGTAATGCACATTATAATTAACATGATGTTATGATATCAGAGCCAAAGCTGAGATTACCATGGTTTTTATTTTAATTATCTTAATATCTGTGGAACATTCTGCGTTATTCTGGGTCCATGAGTCCCGTTATTATTACGCCTACTGTCGCTGTCGGCAAAAACCTTTTAGGAAATGAAAAAAGATCATTATTGAGCCGTTTCTCTCAGATGAAGTCACCTCGACACTGTTTACGTGTCTGTAAAAGCCTCGTGAGACGTTAATAATCTCAATGATGAAATATGGAGATAAAAGGTTTCTGCACTATGACAACGGTGATGTGCACACACACACACACACACACACACACACACACACACACACACACACAGAGACAGACACACACACACACACACACACACAGAGACAGACACACACACACACACACACACACACACACACACACACACACACACACATAGAGACACACACACAGAGACAGACACACACACACACACTCACAAAGACACACACACACACACACACACACAAACACACACAGACACACAGAGACAGACACACACACCGAGGGACAGATACACACACACACAGAGACACACACACAGAGACAGACACACACACACACAGAGACAGACACACACACAGACACACACACAGACAGAGACAGACACACACACACACACACACACACAGAGACAGACAGACACACACACACAGATACAGACACACACACACACAGATACAGACACACACACACAAGAGACAGACACACACACACAAGAGACAGACACACACACAAGAGAGACACACACACAGACAGACAGACAGAAAGACACACACACACACACACACACACACACACACACACACACACACACACACACACACACACACACCTTCTCCCTCTTACTCATAAATGCTGTGTAAAGGAGGGGTCAGAATCAGTGCTGGAATGTAACTAATTACATTTACTCCACTACTGTACTTCAGTCCAAATGTTGAGGTACTTATACATCACTTGAGTCTCTTCTTTTCATGCCACTTTCTACTTCTACTCTGAGTATTTTAACAGTGTGGTATCAGTACTTGTACTGCAGTAAAGGACCTGAATACTTCTTCCAGCGCTGGCTGCATTCTGCAGAATGTGCCCAGATGCATTCAGACGTACTAAATCTGTCCCTGGCATACTCAACAGTCTGGTAAACACAGCTGCACTAACTCTGGGACTACTACATTTCCTCCCCCCTTCAAAATAAAAGCCTTCCACTGGTTCGCCAATGGGAAGCTTTTAATGTTTGCAGCCGCTGTACCTGTCAGCCAGCGATCAGTAAAATAAGGCCGAGAGGTTAAAGGGAGAAACGGAAAATGTTCAGCAGCAGTTAGTCACTAAAAGTTCTGTTGTTGCTGCTGACAGACTCAGATTATTATTCTAAGTGTCTGACAACATTATGGGATGGATCCCTACAGAGATAGACCTTTTAAAGAGTAAGATCCTTTTAATATCAAATCAATCACCAAACTACACCAGACTCCATGTAAATAATCACTACTTTTAGCGTGTATAGAGCCAGCATATCTCCACCAAACTCCATGTAAATAATCAGTACTTTTAGCATGTATAGAGCCAGCATATTTCCACCAGACTCCATGTAAATAATCAGTACTTTTAGCGTGTATAGAGCCAGCATATTTCCACCAGACTCCATGTAAATAATCAGGACTTTTAGCGTGTATAGAGCCAGCATATTCCCACCAGACTCCATGTAAATAATCAGGACTTTTAGCGTGTTAAAACACACTTCATTCAGAGTGGACAGAAACTAAATCAAACTATCAAAAGCCGTCTTGGTTCATCTTTCCACTGTTCCAACAATCACCACTCTGGTTTGGTTGAAATAGTTTGGCGACTGGCGTGGAGTTTCCAGAAACACCGTGACGTAGTCAGACCAGACCAACAGGAGGTCACTCAGAGGTCAGAGGTCAGAGGAAGACGGTCTCTAAAAGTCTTTCAGGGAGTTTACACAGCTGTTTGATGAGGGAACGTACAAATAAAAGAGAACACACACACACAGAGACACACAGACCAGAGAGAGAGAGAGAGAGACACACACACACAGAGACACACACAGACCAGAGAGACAGACACACACACACACACACACACACACACAGCGAGACAGAGAGACAGACACAGAGATACAGACAGACACACACACACAGCAGACACACACAGAGAAACACACACAGACCAGAGAGAGAGACACACACACACACACACACACACACACACACACACACACAGACCAGAGAGAGAGACACACACACACAGACCAGAGAGAGAGAGAGACACACACACACACACACAGACCAGAGAGAGAGAGACACACACACAGACACACAGACAGACAGAGAGATACAGACAGACAGACACACAGACACCGAGACAGAGAGAGACAGACAGACAGACAGAGAGACACACAGACACCGAGACAGAGAGAGACAGACAGACAGAGAGACACACAGACACCGAGACAGAGAGAGACAGACAGACAGACAGACAGACACCCCTCTATAATATCACACCTTGACCTTTGAGCCTCTTGCTCATTAATGCTGCAGATTGTGGTTCCTTGTTTCAGGACCGTCTCCTTTTGGATGTTTGGAGGAAACAGGAGGGGTAAAGTGTGTGTGTGCACCCTGTGTGTGAGTACCGTGTCTGTGTGTGTGTGTGTGTCTGTGTGTGTGTGTCTGTGTGTGTGTGTGTGTGTGTGTGTGTCAAAGCAGCTGCCCTGTTCACAAGCCAATCAATCGGCGTCAGCGCCTCCACCGAGAGGCGGAGCTGTGAGAAGACCTCCGTTAGGAATTACGTAATGAAATGGCCTAGGCCTGCAAACCAAACATGCTACAGAGTCGGATAACTTTAGATGACACAGGGAACCAAACGGGAGCGGGACGCGATTCAGGAGTCTTTCTTTGGGGATTTTGCAGGACAGGAGGGCAGTCACGTGATCGGGATCTGACGGGGTGCGTGGGCTCGGGACGGGATGGGAGCGACAACTGATTCCCGTGTCACCCTCTACTCAAATTTGACCCGTTTTCAAAGTTTCTCTATCAGAAATTTGGGTTTCTTTCAACCAAACTGTGTGAAATTAAGGATCAGATCTCCACTTTGATTGAATTGGGGGTGTTTAAATTCAATTTTATAGCATTATCCTGACTAAACGTTGACATGTCTGGGACTATCCATTTCCTTCATTGCTCTGATCTAAACTATTAGTCCAAATCATTCATAGTTGCTGTTTTCTAACACAAAAGTTACATTTAATTTCATATAAATGAGGTTTATGAACCATGAATTCCCAAAATAAGTGTAAAACTAGTGTAAATAACGTGGTTCTAGTGGTGAATATACTAATGGTAGTGGAAAAACGTTTAAATAAGCAACAAAAGCATATATATTTTTTTTTAAAAGCACGCAAAATGTGGAAAAACCCCCCGCAAAAACAGGTTGTGTCTCAAAGCGCCTACTTTCCCACTTCAAACCCTTAGTTTGAAGTATATCGTGGAGATAACGCACTGAAAGTAGCAGGATGACCCCCTAAAAACATGGACCACGATGGACCCTACTCTACAGAGGCTGCCAAAATGTTTTTACATTCTATGATTTCCAGCCATCTGAATTATAGTTTGACCAGCTGGTCCCAGGCCAACCACAGCACCCTGAAACTATCCAATCACGTTACAAACAAGCCATAAAAACTTCAGATAAAAAGACTAAGCGTTTCCATCGCTGCTTAATTTTGAAGAAGTACCAGCTTTTAAGCTGGGAAGACCTAATGAAATATGTAAACGTATGTTTGGTATATAAAGTCACAACCTAGCTCCACTGCCACTTGTTGCCTATATCAACAGAAGATCAGATACTGCTCGAGTCACAAGGGGATCCTCAAGAGGAGACTGTTATTTAGGGCTGTCCTCCACTAAAGAAATTCTTAGTCGACTAACACTTATATGATTTTGTCGATTAATGGATTAGTTGATGTAATCGACAGAGCTGTGCTCTTTGAGAGGTGGTTAAGACTAGAAAAGCACAATATAAATGTAGTTAATGAACCATCTGTAAAACTGACTTTCTCCACAATTAATCCTGCAAAAGCACCACTTTAAATCTTGTGTTTACCAGAAATGTGCTCATAAGTTTCTTGGAAATGAGTAATTAAGCACGAATAAGCATAAAAATGACTCATCAACTGAAGAAATCTTAGTCGACTAAGACCAAAAGGACCGATTAGTCGACTAACCGACTAAGAGGTGGCAGCCCTAGCATTATTCTTTTAGTCAGTCGGCCTGGTCCATCAGAGGGTCAAGAGTAGGGTTGGGTACCGAAACGTGGTGCCAACAGGGCACCGGTTCCGACCTAAACGGTAGTAACGAGACCGAATAAGAAGGAAAATTTGGGTGCCTTATTTGGGTGCCTGACTTTCCACTCCACTCAACAGCAGGTAACGTTAGCCTAGCTTTAGCTAGCAGCTGGATTAAACAGGTTAAATGCTGACAGCTAACGTTAAACAGTGTAAAGTGTGACTGTATTTCAACAGTCTGCTCTGCAGCAGCAGATGACGACGTCGGAGAAACACAGACGGTGCGTTCACTGAAACTGGTAACCTACAGCCTCGCGGTGCATTCAAAGTTATTGTAAAATACCCTTTTCCCATCTGGTGGTTGTTTTTGTCATTCAACAGCAATTTACTGGTGAAATAAGTGATTGTTTATTATAAGTTATAGTTATTACATTACTATTAAATCATTTAATTTTGACCATATGGTCGTAGTAATAAACAAGTTGTTCTTAAATGTCGCCAACTGTTGTTTAGTACCCTTCTTTTTTTAATTCTTTTTCTTTAACTTTCTTAAAAAGTATCTGTTCAGGCACCGGCACCGTTTTAAAAGTACCGCTTTAGCACCGGTATCGGGGAAAAAACCAACCATACCCAACCCTAGTCAAGAGAGTGGACCTCAATCCCAAACATCAGACAGTTAAACACATATACGTCTTTTACTAAGCAGCTAAACACTGGATGGTCAATACATATACATGTCAGCACTAACACTACTTATTATTCTGTTAGTTTGAGTCAACATATATGAATTTTACTTATTGTTTCCCCCTAGTTTAATACTGCTTGTATTCTTAATGGCTGTGTCTGTTCTAATTCATATTATTTTTCACTTTATACCGTGTTGTTTTTTTGTATTTTAAAAAGCCTTTTTTAACATTGAAGGCAGGGGACTACAGATGAAAAATAGCCTTTTGGCTAATTCTGGCTTTTTGAACCCATGGGAAATCATGTGTTTTATTAAGTTGCGCTGTCCCCTTCTATAAATAAACTAAACTCAAACTCGCACTAAACGGGCGCCATCTGGACTACAAAGCAGAAAGGGGAGGGCCCAGGGACGTCGACCGGCAGCTGATTGGACGAACGCGTCACGTGGGTCTGGCTGCTCCCCGACCATCATGGCGTCTCCTTCAGAATACGATCTCATATTGGACTAAAATAGTTCACCGAAACGTGTTTCTGAAAACATTTGAAGAGAGAAATAGGCCGTGCAGTTGCTGAATCTGTCTTCATTTCAGATCAACAAAGGTCAGTTTAAAAGATTTTCATCAGATTTTGAGAGGCTCTAGTCACGCTCATCCCGCTCGCCATTTCCGGTAAGTTTTGTAACATAAGTGCACTGATTCACTAGTCAAGGGTTAGCGCTCCACCAACCAGATTGGTCATTGAGTCAGACCGCCCGCTGGCCGATTCAACAAGTCAGGTCGGCCAAAATGAAGGCCGACGGCTCCTCCAACGGACGACGGCACGAACACACCGAACAGACCCACAGAGTCACCGACCTCGCCAGACTGTCAGACGGCCGATTATCAGGTTGGTGCGTCATCGCTTTAAGAGACGCGGCGATCTCAGCTGACATTACTCTCTTTACGAGGCTCCGTTGTAAAGCTAGAGAGAGGAGAGAGGGTCTCGGTATCATGTGACACTGGACAACTTAGGGCATCCATTCGGCAACCTAGCCTGCTGGGAAGGGGGCTCAACCAGTGGTGTAGTCTCCGTGATACGCAGTATACCCACTAAGAAAGCTCCAGGATTTCCATATACCCACCTAAAAATGTGCTATGATACGCAACAAAATAGTTTGGTGACAGAACTGTCACTTCAGATTAGGGATGCACTGAATCCAGGATTGTGATTGGGCTGAATATTGGGCTTTTTGACGGGGTTGGGTTTCTGCTGAACTTTAGAATTTTTTCCCACTGAACCGAACCCTACGCTGTCACTAGGCGCTACGCTGGTCGCTGTAGTGACGGCGCCGTTGGTTACAGGAAGGTGTTTACGTAGGTGGAGCGTTCAATGCAGTAGGCTGTGAGGAAGTGAAAGTGAAATGGAACTGGTGAGCAGAAAAAGTGTAGTTTGGCAGAACTTTCAGTCAAAAGAAGGCCATTCAAGTTGGTCAGTGTAACGCTTATCAGTTCAGTTCTCTAAGCACAAACAGACATTTGGAAAAACTGAAAGATGGGTTCCAATATCCAATTTTTCATTTTTTTCCGCCTTGACAAATTAAAAAATTGGATCTTTAAACTGTTTTTCCACTTTTCTGTTATTTACTCAGAGGCTCAGAAATTGAGAAAATTACAAAATTGCGTCTGAGCTCCAATTATTCAATATCTTTCTGGCAAACTAAACAGTCTGGTAGTCTGGCTTTTGAGTCTGCGTCACAATCTGGAGGTGTGGACTCTGATCGGGCAGGGAGGCTCTAACGGTGCGTTCAATTTGAACTGGGAAGTCAGAATTTACAGCTTCCCAGTCATTTTGCAGGAAATCTCTAAAGCAACGCCTCCGTGCATTTACAGCAGGGACAGCTTCAGTTTAATAGCACTTCTGTCTTATTTGGGTCTCACTAAATCACTCGTACACACAGTCCTGTCCAACTTCTGTCTGTGGACATGTTACGCCGTTTGTATGCACAAAACAACAGTCTAAATCATGGGTCTCAAACTCCCGGCCCGGGGGCCAATTGAGGCCTGCGGGATGATATTTTGTGGCCCCCCCCTACTTGACATCAAAGTTTAGTTTCAGTGCGGCCCGCACGTTGTTCTGAAACGCACCTTTCTCGAGTGTCGAGTCGTTGCGTGTGCCGCGCTCTTATTTATTTTTGAATCACTTACGGGCTACCATAGCTAGTCTCGTGACAGCTTCCTGGGGCATTTGTTGTCAAGCTAGCCAACCGTGAAGTACCTGGGGAAGTATCAACGTTAGTCACTTGGTAGAAACGTGTTCCGGAGTGACGGAAAATATACGCCATCACCCAGTTCCAGTCACGTCTCTCTCAAAACGTGGCGTGAAGAGAAAGGTTGGCGACGAGCTCAGGCAATTTCAGGGAAAGTGGGAGACGGAATATTTTTTCTATCGAGCACAGGAGCACCCCTACGTGTCTCATACGCACAGAGAAAGTTGCGGTGTACAAGGAATATGACATCAGACGTCATTACTCAACTAGACATGCTGAGGAGTATACAACATACCAGGGAGATGAGAGAAAGAACCGGGTCGCCAATCTTAAAAAATGTCTTTTGAGGCAACAACATTTATTTAAGAAAGCTACTTTTGTTGAATACTTGACGCGGAGAGGGAGAGGAAGAAGAGAGGGAGAGAGGAGGAGAAGAGGGAGAGGAAGAGAGGGAGAGGAGGAGGAGAGGGAGAGGAGAGGGAGAGAGGAGGAGGAGCGGGAGAGAGGAGAGGGAGAGGAAGAGGAGAGGGAGAGGAGGAGGAGAGGGAGAGGAAGAGGGGAGGAGGAGAGGGAGAGGAAGAGGAGAGGGAGAGAGGAGGAGGAGAGGGAGAGGAGGAGGAGAGGGAGAGGAAGAGGAGAGGGAGAGAGGAGGAGGAGAGGGAGAGGAGGAGGAGAGGGAGAGAGGAGGAGGAGAGGGAGAGGAGGAGGAGAGGGAGAGGAAGAGGAGAGGGAGAGAGGAGGAGGAGAGGGAGAGGAGGAGGAGAGGGAGAGGAAGAGGAGAGGGAGAGAGGAGGAGGAGAGGGAGAGGAGGAGGAGAGGGAGAGGAAGAGGAGAGGGAGAGAGGAGGAGGAGAGGGAGAGAGGAGAGGGAGAGAGGAGAGGGAGAGAGGAGGAGGAGGAGAGGGAGAGAGCAGGAGAGGGAGAGAGGAGAGGAAGAGGAGGAGGAGAGGGAGAGGAGGAGGAGGAGAGGGAGAGAGCAGGAGAGGGAGAGGAGGAGGAGAGGGAGAGAGGAGGAGGAGAGGGAGAGAGCAGGAGAGGGAGAGGAGGAGGAGAGGGAGAGAGGAGGAGGAGAGGGAGAGGAGGAGGAGAGGGAGAGGAAGAGGAGAGGGAGAGAGGAGGAGGAGAGGGAGAGGAGGAGGAGAGGGAGAGGAAGAGGAGAGGGAGAGAGGAGGAGGAGAGGGAGAGGAGGAGGAGAGGGAGAGGAAGAGGAGAGGGAGAGAGGAGGAGGAGAGGGAGAGAGGAGAGGGAGAGAGGAGAGGGAGAGAGGAGGAGGAGGAGAGGGAGAGAGCAGGAGAGGGAGAGAGGAGAGGAAGAGGAGAGGGAGAGAGGAGGAGGAGAGGGAGAGGAGGAGGAGGAGAGGGAGAGAGGAGAGGAAGAGGAGGAGGAGAGGGAGAGGAGGAGGAGGAGAGGGAGAGAGCAGGAGAGGGAGAGAGCAGGAGAGGGAGAGAGGAGAGGGAGAGGAGGAGGAGAGGGAGAGGAAGAGGAGAGGGAGAGGAGGAGGAGAGGGAGAGGAGGAGGAGGAGAGGGAGAGAGCAGGAGAGGGAGAGAGGAGAGGAAGAGGAGAGGGAGAGGAGGAGGAGAGGGAGAGGAGGAGAGGGAGAGAGCAGGAGAGGGAGAGAGCAGGAGAGGAAGAGGAGAGGGAGAGGAGGAGGAGAGGGAGAGGAGGAGGAGAGGGAGAGGAGGAGGAGAGGGAGAGGAAGAGGAGAGGGAGAGGAGGAGGAGAGGGAGAGGAGGAGGAGGAGAGGGAGAGAGCAGGAGAGGGAGAGAGGAGAGGAAGAGGAGAGGGAGAGGAGGAGGAGAGGAGGAGGAGGAGAGGGAGAGAGCAGGAGAGGGAGAGGAAGAGAGGAGGAGGGAATAACAAAGAATACTTTTGTTGAATACCTGACGCGGCCCAGCCTGACCCACACTCTACCTCGAGTGGCCCCCAGGTAAATTGAGTTTGAGACCCCTGGTCTAAATGCATTGTTCTCAGGCGCCCGGTTAGCTCAGTTGGTAGAGCGTGCGCCCATACATATATATACATATATATATATATATATATATATATATAGCCCTTTGCTGCATGTCATCCCCCCCCCCCTCACTCCTCTTTCATGTCTTCAGCTGTCCTGTCAAATAAAGGCCTAAAAATGCCCCAAAAATAATCAAGAAATAATCAAATAAATGCATTGTTATCAACTGCTAACAATGGCTAACTTGGCTGTAAAATATCACTTAATCTGACTTGTTTAAACTGGAACTGTCAACTCATATGTGACGTCATTCCCACCCTCGGCATCATGGGAGATGTAGTGTTCCTGGACTAAAAGTCTGTCTCTTGTGAGCAAAAAAACAAATAAACTTTATTTAAATACATCTACAGCTGCCTGTTGGATGAGGTTCAGACCAGCAGTGTGAGCTCCTCTTTATTAATCACTTTATTTAAAAAAAAAATAACTTTATTGATTCCTGCTAACACTTTATTATCCTTTTTGGTTGTTTTTTTTTTTGCTTTCCTCCTCAAAAAAAAAAAAAAAAGAAAAACGCCCGTAATAACCACCGGGCCGGCCCCCAAAACCAGTTAGAAATCAACGGTTGATGACTTTATTCAACAGAACAGAGAGATAAACAGCTCAGCAGCCACATCAGGAACAACAACAGATCACTGCAGTGTTGCGACAGCACACACGTACCGGTACATCTGTCATGAATCAACCACAACAACAACAACATGTGGCGACAGGCGAGGCCGCAGCGCCGCGAGGACGCCGTGTGGCGTTGACGGTAAAACGCTGACAGTAAAACTACAGAAAATGGTAGATTATTGGGTATAAACCTGGCTTCTCTAATGGCCTCCTTGTGAGCCTGGAACATCTTGACGTTGTTCATGTTGGACTGCCAGTACTTCACGTAGCCGCCGTGGTCCGCCGTTAGCATCCACATGTCGTTGTGAGACCAGGTCATCGCCCGGACCGGACTGTCGTGGGCCTGAAGAGGACAGAAGGGGGGTGAGGGGGGGGCGTTAGGACGACTCACGGGGAGACACACCATGACACAGAGCGATATCAAGTCTCAATCAGTGCCCGGTTGCATAAACTCTCTTTAGTTAAACCTGAGTCTGCTCTGATACTAACTAGAGATGCACCGATAGAGCGGCCGGTGACCAGAATTGGCCGGTTTTCACGTGCTCGGCCATGACCGGCGACCAGCAGGTCAGTCTGACATATGGTGATTTCATGCTGGTCAACGCTCCAATTAACTGACAACATAAGTTATATCAGTTACAGTTCTCAAGGACGCACGCACACACGGACGCCACAGCACGGACGCCACGGCACGGACGCCACGGCACGGACGCCACGGCACGGACGCCACAGCACGGACGCCACAGCACGGACGCCACGGCACGGACGCCACAGCACGCTCTCTTTCTCCTTTCTCTCAACTTCTCCGCCGTGTGTCGGCGCTATTCTCCACATGTAGGAACCTGGTGAATTAACCTGCAACATGTCAGCTGTTTGGGAATTCTTCAGCGTGTGTGCAGAAGATAACAAGTTTACAATATGCAACACCTGCAAGGAGAAAGTAGGGCGTGGAGGGACGACACCAAAAACCTAAATCACATTTCTTTAGTTGATATTGATGTGAAAAGAAGGAAATGGTTCCAACATTGCTCTTTAGATGTGTGTGAATGTCCCACACCAGGAGTAATTTATATAGTTCTATTTTATAGTGATCCATTATCTGTTCAACACATGTTCTATTAAAGAAAAGATAGAAAATAAATATGTGTGAGCTGTAAAGTGGTTAGAAAACATGAAATCAGAATCGGCTAAAATCGGTATCAGCTGGTCTAACTCAAAGAAAATCAGAATCGATCTAGAAAGTTGGAATCGGTTCATCTCTAATACTAAGGCACTGTTTACACGATAACGCTTGCAGGTGAAAACGACAACATATTTTATCAGATGTGCCTTTCGTTTAGACGGCGACGGCAATTTTTTAAAAGCGCCAAAAAGTGAAACCACCCTCCACGTTCCCGTCTAAAAAGGGGAAAAATGCAAAAGTCTGCGCCGATCTGCTCACGATGGCTCTCGTTTCTTACGCGTTTACGTCCCAGGCACGCGCCAGGACGAAAAATAACAAACATGTTGGATTATTTCCATACGTCGGACCTTCAAGTCGTTCCAAGAGTCTTTTCAGCCGTTGACTCCCAGTCCACGCCCGGTTGTGCCGTTGTAATCTAAGGTTGTTTGGGGCAATAACTTCACCTCCTCGTCTGTCTAGAATAAATGGTCATCTTTTGTTGTTCGTTTGGTGCTACTCGGGAGAGAGGAGAGGGAGAGGAAGAGAGGAGGAGGAGAGGGAGAGAGGAGGAGGAGAGGGAGAGAGAGGAGGAGAGGGAGAGAGGAGGAGGAGAGGGAGAGAGGAGGAGGAGAGGGAGAGAGGAGGAGGAGAGGGAGAGGAAGAGAGGAGGAGAGGGAGAGAGGAGGAGGAGAGGGAGAGAGAGGAGGAGAGGGAGAGGGAGAGAGGAGGAAAGGGAGAGAGAGGAGGAGAGGGAGAGAGAGGGAGAGGAAGAGGAGAGGGAGAGAGGAGGAGAGGGAGAGGAAGAGGAGAGGGAGATAGGAGGAGAGGGAGAGAGAGGAGGAGAGGGAGAGGAAGGAGGAGAGGGTGAGCGAGGAGGAGAGGGAGAGAGAGGAGGAGAGGGAGAGAGGAGGAGAGGGAGAGGAAGAGGAGAGGGAGAGAGGAGGAGAGGGAGAGAAAGGAGGAGGAGGGAGAGAGGAGGAGAGGGAGAGAGAGGAGGAGAGGGAGAGGAAGAGG
>NC_050181.1:20090242-20095242 GCF_008315115.2 Sander lucioperca
GTGTGTGTGCGTCTGTGCGTAGGTCTGTGTGTGTGTGTAGGTGCGTCTGTGCGCGTCTGTGCGTAGGTGTGTGTGTCTGTGTGTAAGTGTGTCTGTGCATAGGTGTGTGTGTGCGTAGGTCTCTGTGTGTGTCTGTGTGTAAGTGTGTCTGTGCATAGGTGTGTGTGTGTGCGTCTGTGCGTAGGTCTCTGTGTGTGTAGGTGTGCACCCATCCAGACTTAACACTTGACTTATGCATATTAGGGCTGTCAACGAATATTCTAAATTCGAATAGTTTTTATAAAACGAATTTCGAAGGTGAAAATTAATATTCGAATTAAAAAAATAAATTGTGGAAAATAAACGTCTGTCTGTCCGTCCTGTCTGTCCGTCCGTCCCGTCTGTCCTGTCTGTCTGCTAGCGGTCTGAGGGTCCAGGGACAGGTCACAGGAGTCCCTGTCTGGCACAGCCTCACTGCTGAAAGTTGACTTGTCTTGTCATGGAAGATGGCAGAAAGTGCAGAGCCCAACTCGACCCCATCAGAGAAAGCGATTTTAACCCCCCAAAATCTAAAAAGCCACGTCTGGAAGTACTTTGGATTTTGGTCGATAGGAGGTAAAATAGTTGAGCCGCGAGATAAAGTTGTATGCAAGCTATGTAAAATACAGTTAGCGTACCATTCGACCACTAGCAACGTGAGGTCACATCTCCAAAATGTGCACCCAAATGAGCCTGGCATTATGTGTGGATCTCCAGCTAAACAGTCACGTCTTGACACGGATTTTGTACCACCTGCCACAAGCTCTTTGTCTGCAACACGGCAAGAGGCCATAACGGAGAAATTAATTCTGTTCATCTGTAAGGACACGAGACCAATCAGTGTCGTGGATGGGGCAGGCTTCAGGGAGTTCTGTCAAGCAATGAACCGAGGTACCGTATCCCTACGCTACGACTGAAGAGATATGCATGAATAAAGGTTAATTAATATTTACCGTTTCACGTCAAGGAAAAGCTCCGTGTTTACCACAGCACAGCTCGCTCGGAGCGTTCAATGTCGGTTCTATATCGGCTACTGGGAAACTTCAATTAATGTTAATAATATCTGTTTCAATCACTGGATGAAGCCTGCTGTATTTGGGACAATAGTCACAACCTTAAACTGCTTGCACAAAACTCTTGATCAGCACTCAAAATGTGTATATTTATATATATGTATATTGCGCAGAGAGCGTGAGGGCGAGAGCACACACACACACACACACACCTTCTATACACAGAAAACATGACAAAGCAGTTTCACACTGTCACATGCCTGTACAGTTTACATTTGGACAAGCCCCCTCCCCAACGGGACACAGTATGTGTGTGTGTGTCTCTCTGTGTGCGTGCGTGTATGTATGCGTGTCTATGTATGTGTGTCTCTGTCTGTGTGTGTGCGTGCGTGCATGTATGTATGTATGTATGTATGTGTGTGTGTGTGTGTGTGTGCCCGTGCGTGCGTGTGTGTGTGTCTGTGCGTGCGTGCATGTATGCATGTGTGTGTGTGTGTGTGTGTGCTGAACAACAACACTGGATCAACAGAATGGAACCAATAGGACATTTAGCAGCACACATGTGTACACCTGTCCTCTCCTCTCCTCTTCCTCCCATCCCACCCTAGACCCTACCTGTCCTCTCATCTTCCTCCCATCCCACCCTAGACCCTACCTGTCCTCTCATCTTCCTCCCATCCCACCCTAGACCCTACCTGTCCTCTCATCTTCCTCCCATCCCACCCTAGACCCTACCTGTCCTCTCATCTTCCTCCCATCCCACCCTAGACCCTACCTGTCCTCTCATCTTCCTCCCATCCCACCCTAGACACTGCCTGTCCTCTCCTCTTCCTCCCCACCCTAGACCCTACCTGTCCTCTCATCTTCCTCCCATCCCACCCTAGACCCTACCTGTCCTCTCCTCCCCATCCCACCATAGACCCTACCTGTCCTTTCCTCTTCCTCCCCACCCTAGACCCTACCTGTCCTCTCATCTTCCTCCCATCCCACCCTAGACCCTACCTGTCCTCTCCTCCCCATCCCACCATAGACCCTACCTGTCCTTTCCTCTTCCTCCCCACCCTAGACCCTACCTGTCCTCTGGACATTTCCCACCGTACACTCTGGGTCTCTTTGTAGTCGTGTTGTGTCCCTTTAGTGGTAGATTTGAGTCTTCTTTCACATTATTTTGGACCGTTATTATCTCTGTATCTGTGTCTGGAACATTGGATAAAGCAAGAGCAGATAATAAATAAATAAACAGCACTGAAACAGACCGACTACTAGGGCCGGACGATTCATCGGGAACTTATCGACTTTGAAATTCTGATGCTGTTGTTGACGTATTTTTACGTTGTGCCACGGGCTGCTGTGGACTCTGTCTGTGTGTGTGTGTGTGTGTCTGTCTCTGTGCGTAGGTTTTTGTGTGTGTGTGTGTGTGTGCGTCTGTCTCTGTGTGTGTCTCTGTCTGTGCGTGTGTGTGCGCGTAGGTCTGTGTGTGTGTCTGTCTGTGTGTAGGTGTGCGTCAGTATGGTGTGTGCGCCAGTGTTTGTGTGTGTCGGCCCACCCCCGCATTTGGCAACTGGCGAGTGTTAATTTGGGACCCTGCAAACACGGTAGAATGATTTTAAGGAGAAAGTAGGCCTATCAACAGTCAGAAATTATCCACATTATCGCCATCGTAAAAATACGTCAACAACAGCATCAGAATTTCAAAGTCGATAAGTTCCCGATGAATCGTCCGGCCCTAGTAGTCGGTCTGTTTCAGTGCTGTTTATTTATTTATTATCTGCTCTTGCTTTATCCAATGTTCCAGACACAGATACAGAGATAATAACGGTCCAAAATAATGTGAAAGGAGACGCAAATCTACCACTAAAGGGACACAACACGACTACAAAGAGACCCAGAGTGTACGGTGGGAAATGCCTTTTTTCAATAATAAAATGTAATATTTTCTTGAGGAAATGACGCTTAAAGCTCCCGCCCCAAATACACGCAGCTAAGACTTCCACAACGCTGGAGGAAAACACTGAGACAGACTGGAGCAGGAGATGGAAATACTCAGATGAAGTACAAGTACAAGAGTAAGAGGTATAGTTACACTGTTCAAGAACACACAGCTACCCTGAATAAGGTTTAATAATGAATCACACACACACACACACACACACACACACACACACACAGAGAGAAACACACACACACACACACACATACAGACACACAAAGAGAGACACCCCCCCCACACACACACACACACACACAGAGACACACACACAGACACACAAATACAGAGAGACACACACACACACACACACACACACACAGAGACACACACACACACACACAAATACAGACACACACACAAATACAGAGACACACACACACACAGATACACACAAATACAGAGACACACACACACACACACACAGAGACACACACACACAGACAGACACACACACACAAATACTGAGACACACACACACACAGATACACACACAAATATAGAGACACACACACACTTTTAATTGAATCTAACGGCCACTGTCCATCCCTAAATCATTCCCTGAAAATGAAAGAGCTGTTTATGTTACAGATCCTGTGATTACAAGATATTTTGGTTTGCAATAATATTGTAGCTTTAAGTATGGGACATGATGAAAATGGGACATATCATGAAAAACTCACTATTTCAGTGCTTGTGCGCGCGCGCACACACACACACACACACACACACACACACCAGAAGCAGGAGTTCCTACCAACCCATAAACTTTGAAATAAGACAACACAGACATAGTTTATGGGCTGCAATCAAAATAAGTTAAGCAACAATAATCTTTGCAATTGGTCCAGTATTAAGACCTTTCTGTTTAACCAGAAACCGCTAAACCCACCAGACTCCATTTAAAAAAACAGTAGTTTTAGCGTGTATAGAGCCAACATGTTGTTACATGTAAATCAGTAAACTATGCGTTTGTTTCAACCAAAACTAGAGTTGTGGTGGTTGGAAAAGTGGAGAGACGACCCAAAAACAGCTTTACATAATTATATTTTGTTTCTGTGTTCTTTGAATGAAGTGTATTTGACGATGCTAAAATTACTGCTTATTTACATGGAGTCTGGTGGGTTTAGCGAACGCAATTTTGCCAATGTTTTTATGTTTTAAAAAATGATTTTACTCTTTAACAGAAAGGTTGACCTCCTAAGAAATCCTTTCCATAATGTCAGAAATATTAATAATATAATATTAATCTGAGCCTGTCAGCGGCAAAACAAGCCCTTTTGTGAAGGTAAATACAAGCTGGACAATTGCCCTATTAACTTACACTGTAGTTTGTTTCTTGCTTAATACTGGAAAAACGGTAGTTACCCTTTCACAAGCGGGCTCATTAATGTATAATATACCACACACACACACACACACTGATAGAGACACACACAGAGAGACAGACAGAAAGACACACACAGAGACACAGAAAGAGACACGCGCACAGACACACACGCACAAAAACAGACACACAGAGACATACAGAGACACACACACAGGCAGATACAGACACACAGACACGCGCACACACACAACTAGCTAAAGTACCTAGATTTTGTACTTAAGTAACGTTACTGCACAGTAACTTAATCCTCAGTTAGCAGCTAAACAGGTGGCTAACACAGAGCTAACGCTCCATGAACTGAAACAGACTGATTAATTAAAGATGTCAGGCAGTTACTCTGCGACTTCTAGAACGTTGTTGTTATTTTACGTTTAAGGCTAGAAGGGATACAGCTAACGTAACGTCAACCGTTACGTCGACAACAGTTACGTTTAGGCACCAAAACAAATAGCTAGTTAAGTTTAGGAAAAAAAATATTTTTTGGATTCAAACACTCCATAGGAACGAAAACGTGTTTCATGAGCGAAATTATTAAAATGATATTATTATATTAGATTTTGCGTAATTTTGCGTAACTTCCGGCCGTTACTGT
>NC_050181.1:20100242-20122742 GCF_008315115.2 Sander lucioperca
CACAGAGACCTACACATATACACAGAGACCTACACATATACACAGAGACCTACACATATACACAGAGACCTACACACACACAGAGACCTACACATATACACAGAGACCTACACACACACAGAGACCTACACACACACACAGAGACCTACACATATACACAGAGACCTACAGATATACACACAGAGACCTACACACACACAGAGACCTACACACACACACACAGACGCACACCTACACACAGACACACAGACCTACACACACAGACACAGACCTACACACGGACACACACAGACCTACACATGAACACACACACACAGAGACCTATGCACAGACGCGCACACACACACACCTACGCATAGACGCACACAGACCTACACACACACAGACCTACACACACACACACACACACACACACAGAGACCTACGCACACACACACACACACACACAGACCTACACACACACACACACACACACACACAGACCTACACACACACACACACACACACACACAGACCTACACACACACACACACACACACAGACCTACACACACACAGACCTACACACGGACACACACACACAGACCTACACACCAACACAGAGACCTACGCACAGACGCACACACACACACACACACACACACACACAAACCTACGCACAGACACACACAGACCTACACACACACAGACCTGTTAATCAGATGGGTCATTGAGGCTGACTGCCTGCCCTCCGACCCACTAAGTCAGGTCGGCCAAAATTAAAGCCGACGGCTCCTCTGACTGACGACGGCACAGAACACACCGACCAGACTCGAGTCACCGACCTCGCCAGACTGTCAGACGGCTGATTATCGGCTCGGTGTGTCAGAGCCTTTACTCTGCCTTGAGACATAGGAGAAAAAAACGCTCTGGGTTGTTTGCATTTCTTTAAACCAATCACAATCATCCTGGGCGGCGCTAAGCTGCAGACGCAGCGACGGTGGCTCTGCTAAATAGTCTCAGGAAGGAACTTGTTTTGGTGGAACATTTGCGACATACATACAATATCAAATGAATTAAATGAAGGTAACTGTTGACAACACAGTACCGTGAGCTATTTAAATTAGCTGATACATGGTTAAACATCATTAGCTCTTACCAGTGTATCTCTGTGTGTACTTCTTCTACAGCAATCCCACCAATCAGTCCCAAAACCTCCCAGTTAGAGAGGAAATGATCTAAACATATTCTTTGTAAACCTTTACAATCATTCCCTGTTGGAACCAAGCAGGCGTGCCTTGTTGCACCGTCCAAATGTTCTTCATAACGTGACAGTTTCAGTGTGTAGCTTGCTAGCTCAAGTTTGATTCAGGGTATTACACACAGATAACTCAGATCATCTCAAGAAGCCTGACATCATTTAATTGTTAAATAGTTTCTAACGCTGCGTGTTGTCTCCTGTTTCAGTATGAAGAGCTCCAGCTGTTTGGGACATAAAGGACGATATTCCAGAGTGACTTTTCAGAAGTCTGGATGGGCAGAAGACGAGGTAATGGTCATCCCGTTAGCATTCAGAGCTAACTCAAAAACTGTGTGCGTGTCCTGTAGGGGTGGGGAAAATAATCGATTCTTAGATGCATCGCGATTCTCTGATAATCGATTATTTATTTTATTTAAGATTTGTTTTTGTGTTGATTTTTATTTAAAAGTGACTGTCTCCAGACAAGTACAGATCAGAAAACAGAGTGACTGAAAGAGGACGGGATGATGGACAACAACTTAGAGTTTAGGCAGAAAAAAAACACACAAAAATGGCCAAAAGGAAAAAAATTTTTTTGTATATATACACATGATCTAATAAGACATACATAAAATAATTAGGCAAAACACATCTAGGCTGTTGATCTACTTCATCACATGACATGTGACCACCTCATGTTTCCTGTTCTAAGAAGCCAGTTCTCCTTTAAACGTGACGGAGCCTCTGATGTGAAGATTACTGGAGAGAAGGGACTTTCACAAGCACGTTTAAGGCTTAAGTATGGAACGACTACCAAACAAAAAGCTCAGGAGACAGAACATTTCATTAAAACTTGTGTGTGACAAATATTGTATATGTCAAAATCTAAGCTCTGTCCAGCTGCTTTGTCTAGGAAGTGATCAGCAAACTCAGATTTATATGTATATTTTTTTAAATCACGCATGGAAATGTACATTAAAAAATTGTTGCATCGAGATGCATCGATAATCGGTTTAGAATCGAATCGTAGGCCTCTGAATCGGAATCGGATGGAATGGTGAGGTGCCGGGAGCTTCCCAGCCCCAGGGTCCTGTGTGTCCAGTCCTCCACGTGGAGCAGCAGGCTTTCACTGTGAAGGAGCTGCAGACGGATATATCTGAGGTCATGACTGATGGTCCTGCTGAGGCTCCCCCACAGCTTCCTCCGGAGATACATACGTGGCCTAAAGTTTACAATTGTGCGTTGGTGTGTGTGTGTCGAGAGTGTTGAGCGTGTGTGTGTGTGTGTCTCTGTCTGTCTGTCTGTGAGTGTTTGTTTGTGTGTGTGTGTGTGTGTGTGTGTGTGTGTGTCTGTCTGTGTGTGTGTGTGTGTGTGTGTGTGTGTGTGTGTGTGTTTCTCTGTCTCTGTGTGTGCGTGTATGTTTGTGTGTGTCTGTGTGTGAGTGTATGTTTGTGTGTGTCTGTGTGTGCGTGTATGTTTGTGTGTGTCTGTGTGTGTGTGTGTGTCTGTCTGTGTGTGTGTGTGTGTGTGTTTCTCTGTCTCTGTGTGTGCGTGTATGTTTGTGTGTGTCTGTGTGTGTGTGTGTGTGTGTGTGTGTGTGTGTCTGTCTGTCTGTGTGTGTGTGTGTGTTTGTTTCTCTGTCTGTGTGTGTGTGTGTGTGTGTGTGTGTGTGTGTGTGTGTGTCTGTGTGTGTGTGTGTGTGTGTGTGTGTCTGTCTGTCTGTGTGTGTGTGTGTTTGTTTCTCTGTCTCTGTCTGTGTGTGTGTGTGTGTGTGTGTGTGTGTGTGTGCGTGTATGTTTGTGTGTGTGTGTGTGTGTGTGTGTCTGTCTGTCTGTGTTTGTGTGTTTCTCTGTCTCTGTGTATGTTTGTATGTGTCTGTGTGTGAGTGTTTGTGTGTGTGTCTGTGTGTGTTTCTCTGTCTGTGTGTGTCTCTGTGTGTGTGTTTCTCTGTCTCTGTGCATGTGTGTTTGTGTGTGTGTGTGTGTATGTGTGTGTCTGTGTGTGTGTGTGTGTCTGTGTGTGTGTCTGTGTGTGTGTGTGTGTGTGTGTGTGTGTGGTAGAGAAAGTAAGAGCGTGACGATTATCTTCAGAGCGAGTAGTGACTCTAGAGTCCATAGTGAGAGAAACAAAGTGTCTCCCCACACACACATACACACACACACACACACACAGACACACAGTGGTGTGTGCGTCGATCGTGTAGAGCGTGTGTGTCTCTCTCTCTGTCTGTGTGTGTGTGTGTGTGTCATGTTGTTGATGGAGAAGGAGAACCAGGAAATGAGTCGGGGGGGAAATGCAACCCTACCAAGCCCCGGCTGAGAGACGTGTAGTCACGTTGTTTGAGAGGTGACGTCAGGCTACGGCGTACGGTCGCTATCTCCACGGACCTACGCACGGACCCACGGCGTAGATTTAGCCTTAAAACGCTAACTAAAAGATCGATATCTTACCCTAACACTGTATGAAATGAGAAGTATCGGTGTCTCTCGTGGGCCAAATCCGGTCCCTCGCAATTTTGATCCGGCTCACATATCAATTTAGGTTCATAATACATTTAGGCCCACATTAAAGCTGCTACAGTTTGGCTGCTCTGCCGCATCTCAGATTGCTGAGCCCTCCTGACTACAGGAGACACTAGCTCAGACTTACAGAGTATATACTGTCAACGTGACATCATGACTTCGCGTAAACATACATGGCACTTTCCTAAAGCCACGTGGCGTGTTATCAGTACGCATTTTGAGCTATCAGCGTGTATGTCTACGCTGTATACAGCAGACGGCAGTCTGCTGTATACAGCGTAGACATGCACGCTGATAGCTCAAAATGCGATTCATAATCGATATCGCAATATCACATTTTGTTAACATCGTGCAACCCTAGTCTGATGATGATGATGATGATGTTCCTCCTCAGGATGAGAAGCTGCACAGACTGGTGAAGGAGTTTGGATCCAACAGCTGGTCTTCAGTTTCTGTGCACTTTAAAGTGAGTAGTTTTACTGAGTTTACACTCTGAAGCCAGACCGTGTGGCCTGACCACAGCCAGTCCACGTAATGCTATGACTTACAGGCCCACTGTCAGTGATGCTCGGCATGCAGGCGGCGTCCTAACGGTCTGTGTTGTGTCTCAGGGTCAGAGGTCAGATGGAGAGTGTCAGCGGCGGTGGCAGCAGATCAAGAACCCAGAGCTGGTCAAAGGTCCCTGGACTCAGGATGAGGATGAAAGGGTAAACACGTAACGCACCTAAGTCTTTCACAAATCCAGGGCACCCTGCCTTATACCTTATACAACTGCTGCTGCTGCTAGGGCTGCACGATGCACGCCATAACGACATAACTTCAATCAATCTATCGAAAAAGGTGGACCTCGGGAGGACAGCTGGGTAAAGGAGGAACAAACTGCTTGTTGAAGTTACAACTAATGAAAGGAAATCATTTCCAACTTTCTTTTACTGAACAAATTGAACATTGAATTGACTTACAATTACTATATATGTCAGAGGTCACACACCTCTGGAGCAACTAGGGGTTAAGTGCCTTGCTCAGGGACACAATAGGCTCGTTGGCGATGAGCCACATCTGCGCAGAATCGATCACCGGCGATCGCCGCCCATGCATGCTGGGTAGATTTATGTCCGACTTGATCCCGACTTGCTCTGACGTCATGCACACGTGGGCAACGATGACCTCACGAGATCACGGCGGCCGCAGTTTTTAGAGCCAGGCGCCGCAGTTGCTCTCCACCGACTGCAAGACCCAGGCGGACCCAGGGCATGCTGGGAAACGCCGGCCTCTCAGCTGATCTAACAGCTGATTGGTTCAGAATCGACTCAGCATGATGACATTTTATATAAACTTTTTATTGATTTTGATTTGGAGGGATTTTAACAGCTATTAGTCTGATTTAAAGGCTTATTCTGTACAGCAGACATGTTGTGTGACTGATAGTTACGTTTAGAAGTCAGAGAGATCTTCTCCAGTCTGTTGTTAATTAAAATCAGCAACCGATCACATGTGGAGCATGTTGACAGCTACTCTGTCAGAATTAAAACGACTGGAGACTGTGTAGGAGCTGATATATGGGTTGATAACATTTTATTAAATCAGAATCGGACCACAGTGTAGGCCTGCACGATTCAGGGGAAAATATGAGTCACGATTTTTTAGCTTAGAATTGATATCACGATTCTCTGCCACGATTTTTTTCTCACGAAGTGTAATGTTTATTGCACACATGAACCATGAGAAAACTAAACTAATTGGCAGTACCAAACATAGATTTTTTTTGGCAGCTAGAGCTCATTGATCACAGGGTTTCCCGCAGCACTTTGCAGTTTAGGCAGCCGCCTTAACAACACACACATGCCGCCTTAACAACACACACATGCCGCCTTAACAACACACACATGCCGCCTTAACAACACACACATGCCGCCTTAACAACACACACATGCCGCCTTAACAACACACACATACCGCCTTAACATCACACACATACCGCCTTAACAACACACACATACCGCCTTAACAACACACACATACCGCCTTAACAACACACACATGCCGCCTTAACAACACACACACGCCTTAACAACACACACATGCCGCCTTAACAACACACACATACCGCCTTAACAACACACACATACCGCCTTAACAACACACACATACCGCCTTAACAACACACACATACCGCCTTAACAACACACACATGCCGCCTTAACAACACACACACATGCCGCCTTAACAACACACACATACCGCCTTAACAACACACACATACCGCCTTAACAACACACACATACCGCCTTAACAACACACACATGCCGCCTTAACAACACACATACGCCTTAACAACACACACATACCGCCTTAACAACACACACATACCGCCTTAACAACACACACACGCCTTAACAACACACACATACCGCCTTAACAACACACACATACCGCCTTAACAACACACACATACCGCCTTAACAACACACACACGCCTTAACAACACACACATGCCGCCTTAACAACACACACATACCGCCTTAACAACACACACATACCGCCTTAACAACACACACATACCGCCTTAACAACACACACATACCGCCTTAACAACACACACATGCCGCCTTAACAACACACACATGCCGCCTTAACAACACACACATACCGCCTTAACAACACACACATACCGCCTTAACAACACACACATACCGCCTTAACAACACACACATGACGGAGGAAATGGGAGCAATGCGAGTAAAACTGTTATAGCACTTTTTTTTTTAAATAGTTTAATGAGCTTAACATTGCACATTGCAACTGTTATTTTAAAAAGCTGGTTATTTATATATTATTATTTAAATTTAATATTAAGTGTAGTGTGTAGTACCGTGTACACCCCACCCCCCCGGTCAGATGGCAACCCTACCACCTTAACTTACATATTTTCTGCGGGAAACCCTGGATCATCACCACCACGAGGCTGTAAACACAGATCACTGGAGAGAAGGGAGAGAGGGAGCGCTTTAAAACCTATTTTATATGTCTATGTTTAAAACTCACAGAAGAAAGTAGTAGTGTTAGTGATGCAGTCGGCTCGTAAAATTACATGACAATCAAAGTCATAAAAAAAAAAAAATCAAATTTCGAAATTATTCAAAAATTAAATCGTGAACAGGGTGAATCGAGATCGTGATTTTATAACGATTAATCGTGCAGGCCTACCACAGTGTTTGTGTGACTTCCTGTTCAGCCTGAAGGCTGCTGGAATCAGCTGGAAACTGTCCGACTTGACAGCGGATTTTTGTCACCGCCCCCGGCTGCTGCCGCCTGCTCTCGTCCACTTTACAGGCGAGGCGAGCCTATTGGTTGATGTATCTCAGTGGGAATTGAACGCTGGTCTCCCACACCAAAGGCATGTGTCATATCCACTGGGCCTTCACCAACCCTATCTTTTCTTTTAAGGCGAGACACTACAGGTGAATAGGCTAAAATTTTAAAATAATAGATATCTCCATGAAACTTCCTCAGTTGATTACTTACACAAGTATATAAAAAAAATGTATTACAAGTTTTTGAAATGTGTATGTTTAATTATACAAATTAGGCATTTTCTCATTAAATATGCGCGATTTTGTATATATTTTCGGTAGATAGATCTGAACATATGATAAAGCCAGGTGCAAAATTCTTTTTTCATTTTGTTTACACACAAGATGAAAACAACATTACAGAGGGATTTCAGGATATCTGCTTTCATTACCTAGGAAATCAAAATATACTGTCCATAGCCCTAAAAAAATTGATTTTCGCCATGTTTTTTTGCTTAAAATGTCACATAAATCAGGGCAGGAATGATTTATTAACAAATCCCTCTGTAAATATCTTCAGAATACTACTAAGTGTATAACTGGAAAGTTTGGTGTACATAGGTGCTACATAGGCTGAGATGTTTATACTGGAGAATGACAAAAAACTCATTTTGAGAAAACGGCATTTAAAGATTTAAATAGTGGAAATTAATACATTTCTATTGGAAAAATTGCTCAAAAACAGAATAAATGCTCAGGCCCTTAGTGATAATAATATAGAATATTTCAAGCTCATGAAAATTGATTATTTAATAAAATGGCAGGCATATAAGGCCTACAACTGCAGTAACTTAATGAATTAACATTGGCGTATCATGCACAAAGTTGCAGACAAAACCCACGCTGGACAGTTGTATGGACACAGAACAAGACCAACAGTAGATGTCACAGCTTTTTAAAGTCTAACTGTCCATTCCAGCACCATATGTATTTTAGCTGTGCTTAGACTCTAGACTATGTTTTACACTGGCAGCTGTGACGGTCTCAGCATTCGAGGTCCTGAGATTATCAGTTTCTCTCATTGAATTGACCGTCACAACTGAGCTCTGAAGCCACAACTTCTCCATAACAGAAAGCATCAGAGGCTCCTTCATCAAGGTGGAGATGGTCATACTGCTGCTGCTCCAGCTTACTTTTCCCACAAAACAGTCCCCTCAGTCAGCTGATGGTGAAGATAACTAACCAGAACCAGTCCTCTCAGTCAGCTGATGGTGAAGATAACTAACCAGAACCAGTCCTCTCAGTCAGCTGATGGTGAAGATAACTAACCAGAACCAGTCCCCTCAGTCAGCTGATGGTGAAGATAACTAACCAGAACCAGTCCTCTCAGTCAGCTGATGGTGAAGATAACTAACCAGAACCAGTCCTCTCAGTCAGCTGATGGTGAAGATAACTAACCAGAACCAGTCCTCTCAGTCAGCTGATGGTGAAGATAACTAACCAGAACCAGTCCTCTCAGTCAGCTGATGGTGAAGATAACTAACCAGAACCAGTCCTCTCAGTCAGCTGATGGTGAAGATAACTAACCAGAACCAGTCCCCTCAGTCAGCTGATGGTGAAGATAACTAACCAGAACCAGTCCTCTCAGTCAGCTGATGGTGAAGATAACTAACCAGAACCAGTCCTCTCAGTCAGCTGATGGTGAAGATAACTAACCAGAACCAGTCCTCTCAGTCAGCTGATGGTGAAGATAACTAACCAGAACCAGTCCTCTCAGTCAGCTGATGGTGAAGATAACTAACCAGAACCAGTCCTCTCAGTCAGCTGATGGTGAAGATAACTAACCAGAACCAGTCCTCTCAGTCAGCTGATGGTGAAGATAACTAACCAGAACCAGTCCTCTCAGTCAGCTGATGGTGAAGATAACTAACCAGGCTCCCATCAGCACTGGTTCATAACACAACAGAACAAAACTAATTATGACTCACAGGCTCAGTGACCACCAGCTGGGTCAGACAGACAGGTCAGAGAGAGAGACAGGCTCAGTGACCACCAGCTGGGTCAGACAGAGATACACTTCCTCCTCCACTGGGAAAAAACTATCTTCACTAAGAGAATTACACTTTGAAAAAATAGCCAAAAAAAGTTAAGACCAGAAGAGAAGCTGGTAGTTCTCCTAGGAGAGGTGACAGCAGCTCCACTGACAGCTACATATGGATCTGCCTGCTACAGCCTGAGGGCCTCACACCACTTAGGATCCCAACATTACAGATCTGTTTAGTAGCCTATTATATAGTAACTATATTATACAAAACTGTATGTGTGAGAGAGAGAGAGAGAGAGAGAGAGAGAGAGAGAGTGTGTGTCTGAACACTCCTGTTTTCTGAACGATAGTTTAAACATCGACGTACTATGTGATGTCATTTCATCATCTGCTGTCTTAGTTTGTGATCCTCTGTGTCTTCTTGCTAATGACAACTGTTTTCGTCTTCTCTGACGTGATTTTCGGCCGTTTTCGACGCACTTCTTTCAGCATTTTGAGCTGCCGCGGAAATGTCAGAGCGCGTCACGTGACCATTCTGAACGAATCACGTTGTCAGAAATTGGCATCAGCCAATGAGATTGCGCATTTTGAGTTAAATCCCCCCTTTTACTTTCACGATTGGTTGCTGATAAAAAGGAAATGACCATATTTGGATCCGACAGCATTGTACAGGAGAAAGAGAGCTTTCCAACGGTATATGTGACGACAGGGTGCAGACAGCGATCGCGGAGCAGCGCGATGATTTAGAACGCCAACTTTTGTTGAATTTAGGTGAAATCTACCGACGCAAACAGACAAAGTGTAGTAAAATAAAGACCTAAATGTGTATTTCGGACTTTATTTCACCACAAATCTGAAAGAAGACATGTTATTGAAGCCAAATAGCCCAAAATCTCAAAATTGACCAGTGAAAAAAAAACGATGTTTTTGCCTGCCGTGTCTCGCCTTAACTAACAAACAATCTCAGAGTGTCTTTCACCATGTGGTCATTGGGCCAGTTGATATTGCGATGACGATAAAAGAAACTACAGTATATTGTGCAGCCCTACACTAGAGGGCTGCGTTGGGATTGGGTCCCGCTGGGTCCCAACGCAAAGTTAAAAAGTTTTAACTTTGCTGCGGGCGGCTAAAAAAACCACTGCGGGATCGGGATGTAGCCTGGAACCCCCCCACGCCAGCAGAAACCATAGATATACATATATACTGACTGAGTATATATACATATATACTGAGTATATATACATATATACTGACTGAGTATATATACATATATACTGACTGAGTATATATACATATACACTGACTGAGTATATATACATATATACTGACTGAGTATATACTGTATATATACTCAGTCAGTATATATACATATATACTGACTGAGTATATACTGTATAGGCCATCTATGAGCAGACACCAGCGTGTCTGAGCCTCCCAGGACTCCGTCCACCGTCCACTCGCTCCCTCATCCTCGGCCCCTTCCTCCCCCTCTCTCCCTCTCCTCTCTCCCTCATCCTCGGCCCCTTCCTCCCCCTCTCTCCCTCTCCTCTCTCCCTCATCCTCGGCCCCTTCCTCCCCCTCTCTCCCTCTCCTCTCTCCCTCATCCTCGGCCCCTTCCTCCCCCTCTCTCCCTCTCCTCTCTCCCTCATCCTCGGCCCCTTCCTCCCCCTCTCTCCCTCTCCTCTCTCCCTCATCCTCGGCTCCTTCCTCCCCCTCTCTCCCTCTCCTCTCTCCCTCATCCTCGGCCCCTTCCTCCCCCTCTCTCCCTCTCCTCTCTCCCTCATCCTCGGCCCCTTCCTCCCCCTCTCTCCCTCTGCTCTCTCCCTCATCCTTCTGCTCCTTCCTCCCCCCCTCTCCCTCTCCTTCTGCTCCTTCCTCCCCCTCTCTCCCTCTCCTTCTGCTCCTTCCTCCCCCTCTCTCCCTCATCCTTCTGCTCCTTCCTCCCCCTCTCTCCCTCTCCTTCTGCTCCTTCCTCCCCCTTTCTCCCTCATCCTCGGCTCCTTCCTCCCCCTCTCTCCCTCTCCTCTCTCCCTATCCTTCTGCTCCTTCCTCCCCCTCTCTCCCTCTCCTTCTGCTCCTTCCTCCCCGTCTAACAGCAGCAGCACCTGCCTTCTTTACCTTCATCTTCTCCCTATTAACCTATAAAATGACGTGTTTTCTCATGCGGGACGGGAGAAGACACAACGTCAATGCATCTCTATTATTGTGCGGGTATAAATTCTCAGAGTTTTGCGGGTGCGGGCGCACCCGCAAAACTCCAAAACCGCCCAATTCCGGTCACCGGCCGCTCTATCGGTGCATCTCTAGTATATATATATATACATATATACTAGAGATGCACCCTAGTATATATGTATATATATATATACATATATACTAGAGATGCACCGATAGAGCGGCCGGTGACCGGAATTGGGCGGTTTTCACGTGCTCGGCCATGACCGGCGACCGGCAGGTCAGTCTGACATATGGTGATTTCATGCTGGTCAACGCTCCAATTAACTGACAACATAAGTTATACCAGTTACAGTACTCAAGGACGCACGCACACACGGACGCCACGGCACGGACGCCACAGCACGCTCTCTTTCTCCTTTCTCTCAACTTCTCCTCCGTGTGTCGGCGCTATTCTCCACATGTAGGAACCTGGTGAATTAACCTGCAACATGTCAGCTGTTTGGGAATTCTTCAGCGTGTGTGCAGAAGATAACAAGTTTACAATATGCAACACCTGCAAGGAGAAAGTAGGGCGTGGAGGGACGACACCAAAAACCTAAATCACATTTCTTTAGTTGATATTGATGTGAAAAGAAGGAAATGGTTCTAACATTGCTCTTTAGATGTGTGTGAATGTCCCCCACCAGGAGTAATTTATATAGTTCTATTTTATAGTGATCCATTATCTGTTCAACACATGTTCTATTAAAGAAAAGATAGAAAATAAATATGTGTGTGCTGTAAAGTGGTTAGAAAACATGAAATCATAATCGACTAAAATCGGTATCAGCTGGTCTAACTCAAAGAAAATCAGAAATCGGCCTAGAAAGTTGTAATCGGTGCATCTCTAATTATTAGTCTCTCCCCGTCCACTACCGGACACATTTCTTCTGAAATAAGTCCCACAGCGACCACTGGAAGTAGAGGGACTCTACCACTCTATAACTTAATTGTGATGTCACCTGCTGTACAGGTCTTGGTGCTGGTTCAGAAGTACGGTATGAAGCGCTGGTCGCTCATCGCCAAACACCTCCACAGCCGCAACGGCAAGCAGTGCCGCGAGCGCTGGCACAACCACCTGAACCCCACGGTGAAGAAGAGCGGCTGGACGCTGGAGGAGGACGCCATCATCTGTCAGGCCCACAGGCTGCTGGGAAACCGCTGGGCTGACATCTCCAAGCTGATGCCCGGCAGGTACGGGACCCCCCTCGCCCGCCTTTTATATTACGCTGCTGTGATTGGTCGATGGAAGCAAATAACGCCAAATGTTATAATATATAACATAAAATATCGGTATGTTGTTTGAATCATGTGTGTTAACGTGGACGTGAATATGGCGGTTATGAGGCTTACCCTGTTTTCTGATCATATTCAGGATATGATGTTAACATGACACACGGAGGAATCATGTTATTCATATCTCTGACAAGCTCACTGACGTCTGCTCTGAGCACCTCCACCTCTCTCCCTCTCTCTCTCTCTCTCTCTCTCTCTCCACCTCTCTCTCTCCCTCTCTCTCTCTCTCTCTCTCTCTCTCCACCTCTCTCTCTCCCTCTCTCTCTCTCTCTCTCTCTCTCTCCACCTCTCTCTCTCCACCTCTCCTCATCCCTCTCTCTCTCTCCTCTCTCTCTCCTCTCTCACACCTCTCGCTCTCTCCCCTCCCTCGCTCTCTCTCTCTCTCCCCTCTCTCTCCTCTCGCCCCTCTCTCTCGCTCTCGTGCTCTCTGCTCTCTGCTCTCTCTCTCTCCTGCCTCACACCTCTCCCCCTCTCTCTCTCCCCCTGCTCTCTCCTCTCGCTCTCTCTCTCCGCTCATCCTCTTCTCTCCCTCTCCTCCCTCGCTCTCGGTCTCTCGCCCTCTCTCCCCTCTCCCCTCTCTCCTCATCGTCTCTCGCTCCTCTCTCCTCTACCTCCCTCTCTCTCCTCTCCTCTCTCTCTCCTCTCCCTCTCGTCTCTCCCTCTCTCTCCTTCTCTCTCCCCCTCTCTCTCCCTCCTCTCTCCCTCCCTCTCTCTCTCTCTCCTCCTCTCTCTCTCCTCTCCCTCTCTCTCCCCTCCTCGTCTCCTCTCTCCCCTCCTCCCTCTCCCCTCTCTCCTCCCCTCTCTCCTCTCTCTCGTCTCTCTCCTCTCTCATCCCTCCTCTCTTCTCTCCTCTCTCCACCCTCGCCTCTCCTCTTCCTCCTCTCCTCTCTCTCCCCTCTCCTCTCTCCCCTCTCCTCCCTCTCTCTCTCCTCCTCCCTCTCTCTCTCTCTCTCTCTCTCTCTCCCTCTCCCTCTCTCTCTTCTCTCTCCTGTCTCTCTCTCTCTCTCTCCCTCTCGCTCTCTCTCTCCCTCTCTCTCTCTCCCCATCTCTCTCTCCCTCTCTCTCTCTCTGTCTCCCCCTCTCTGTCTCTCTCTCTCTCTCTGTCCCCCCCCTCTCTCTCTCTCTGTCTCCCCCTCTCTCTCTCTCTGTCCCCCCCCCCTCTCTCTCTCTGTCTCCCCCTCTCTGTCTCTCTCTCTCTCTCTGTCCCCCCCCCTCTCTCTCTCTCTGTCTCCCCCTCTCTCTCTCTCTGTCTCCCCCTCTCTGTCTCTCTCTCTCTCTCTGTCCCCCCCCTCTCTCTCTCTCTGTCTCCCCCTCTCTCTCTCTCCCTCTTCCCAGATATATGAAGGTAAATATGGTGCAAAAAGGGAGAGCTTGTAGAATACAATGTGAGAACTTGCAGAACAAAAAATCTGAACTTGTATGTTAAAATTTGCACTTGTAAAAATTTAATTTGCACTTGTAAAAAATATTCACACACATGTGATCTGAATTTGAAGTCATACAAAGAAAAAAAACATGAGAGCTTGTAAAAAAAATCTGAACTTGTAAGTTGAAATTTGCACTTGTAGAAAATGTTCACACACCTGTATTCTGAATGTGAAGTTACAGAAAAAATATTCACAAATGTGTAGATTGATATTTACATGAACACAATGACAGCTGCAAACTTATAATGCAACATTTACTCGTATACTTTTTATTTTACTCTGGTTCATTTTCCATCACAACCACAACTCAGTGATTACAACCTCTGGAATCTGTCACTGCAACTTCACATATGAGCTCTCTCGCATCACAAAGTGGCCAATCTGCACCTCGACTTTCACAACACTCTTGACGATACATTTGGTGCAAAACTAATTAGTACCTGTGGACTTAGGCTGTGGAGCTCTGAGCTAACAGAACGGGAAAAGCCTTCTTATATACAGTCTATGGGAAAATCAGGGTTTCTATCGCCAGATGAGGGACAACTCTGTCTGGCTTATTTATGTAGCATGGAAACTTGGTGGAATAGCATGCTAGCGTTAGCTAACTAGCAGCCAGCCCGCTTCTAAATAAATACCTTTTAATTGTCTAAACACTTTTAACTGTCAAACTAAAACACTGGCGGTGAGCTGCAGGGCCTGCAGCCGCAGACGGACCGTCATCAGTGGGGATCGACCAGCGTAGCAACACTGCTTTTGCCAGAAAGCTTCGCTGCCGACCTCGACCTGCAGTCGGAGCTCCAGCGGGACACGGAGAGCCCCACATCCGGTAGCAGCGGCCCATCCCCCGGCCATGACCACAGCTTGCTTTGCTGATGTTGTGCATCCCTGCTAAGAATTGCACCCGCTTGGGCAGAAACAATAATTTCTGCAGAATTCATTGCTGCCGAAAATTGCATCTAGGTAGCAAGGAAATGCTACTATAGAGTCTGATAAAACATTGATGTCTCTAAACCTTCTAAAATCCTAATCATTATTGATGAACATGACAAAGAGATTTACTATTGCCTAGTTTTTAAACAGTACTTTGCCTTATAAAATCATAATTTTCCCTAGTGGATGCAATTCTCGGCAGGGATGCGAAACTTGGCACCTGTTACCCACTGATGACGGTCCGTCTGCGGCTGCAGGCCCTGGAGCTCACCGCCAGTGTTTTAGTTTGACTGTTAAAAATGTTTAGACAATTAAAAGGTATTTATTTAGAAGCGGGCTGGCTGCTAGTTAGCTAGCTAACGCTAGCATGCTATTCCACCAAGTTTCCATGCTACATAAATAAGCCAGACAGAGTTGTCCCTCATCTGGCGATAGAAACCCTGATTTTCCCATAGACTGTATATAAGAAGGCTTTTCCCGTTCTGTTAGCTCAGAGCTCCACAGCCTAAGTCCACAGGTACTAATTAGTTTTGCACCAAATGTATCGTCAAGAGTGTTGTGAAAGTTGAGGTGCAGATTGGCCACTTTGTGATGCGAGAGAGCTCATATGTGAAGTTGCAGTGACAGATTCCAGAGGTTGTAATCACTGAGTTGTGGTTGTGATGGAAAATGAACCAGAGTAAAAAAAAAAGTATACGAGTAAATGTTGCATTATAAGTTTGCAGCTGTCATTGTGTTCATGTAAATATCAATCTACACATTTGTGAATATTTTTTCTGTAACTTCACATTCAGAATACAGGTGTGTGAACATTTTCTACAAGTGCAAATTTCAACTTACAAGTTCAGATTTTTTGTTCTGCAAGTTCTCACATTGTATTCTACAAGCTCTCCCTTTTTGCACCATATTTACCTTCATACAGTTCCCTCTACGTCTGTAATAGTGTGAATATTAGGGGGTAACCTGTTCCAAAGTCTCAGCCCACAGCTTGTACCTTTGGATGACTGCAGTGATCTTTTTGTTTTAACAACCTCGTAGCTCTGGGTCAGTCCACCTCGGACGGTTTAGACTTCATGGTTGATAATCTCAATCCTTCCGGAGAAAATGAACGGGGGTTTTCACTTCAGGAACTACTCTCTCTTATCTTTATTGTCTCAGTTCTGTTTGAGTGACACTAAAACATTTCTCTCCGGGCAACGCCTGTTTCTCAGGACAGACAACTCTATCAAGAACCACTGGAACTCCACCCTGAAGAGGAAGGTGGAGAAGGAGGGGTACATGCAGGTCCTACACCACCACAACTCCTCCAGCTCCTCCAGCTCCTCTTCTTCCAGCAGACAAACATCCAGGCCCTGCGGCCCCCCCAGCCGTGCCAACATCCCCACTAAGGTCCGCCTCTACCCATCATCCCCCCCATTAAAGGTCCCATGGCATGAAAATGTGACTTTATGAGGTTTTTTAACATTAATGTGAGTTCCCCCAGCCTGCCTATGGTCCCCCAGTGGCTAGAAATGGTGATAGGTGTAAACCGAGCCCTGGGTATCCTGCTCTGCCTTTGAGAAAATGAAAGATCAGATGGACCAATCAGGAATCTTCTCTTTATGACATCATAAGGGGAAAGGTTACCTCCCCTTTCTCTGCTTTGCCCGCCCAGAGAATTTGGCCCTTTGACCACTAAGGTCTATATAAAGAGACTTCAGATACAGTATTAGGGGACCACTAAGGTCTATATAAAGAGACTTCAGATACAGTATTAGAGGACCACTAAGGTCTATATAAAGAGACTTCAGATACAGTATTAGAGGACCACTAAGGTCTATATAAAGAGACTTCAGATACAGTATTAGAGGACCACTAAGGTCTATATAAAGAGACTTCAGATACAGTATTAGAGGACCACTAAGGCCTATATAAAAGAGACTTCAGATACAGTATTAGGGGACCACTAAGGTCTATATAATGAGACTTCAGATACAGTATTAGAGGACCACTAAGGTCTATATAAAGAGACTTCAGATACAGTATTAGAGGACCACTAAGGCCTATATAAAAGAGACTTCAGATACAGTATTAGGGGACCACTAAGGTCTATATAAAGAGACTTCAGATACAGTATTAGAGGACCACTAAGGTCTATATAAAGAGACTTCAGATACAGTATTAGAGGACCACTAAGGTCTATATAAAGAGACTTCAGATACAGTATTAGAGGACCACTAAGGTCTATATAAAGAGACTTCAGATACAGTATTAGAGGACCACTAAGGTCTATATAAAGAGACTTCAGATACAGTATTAGGGGACCACTAAGGTCTATATAATGAGACTTCAGATACAGTATTAGGGGACCACTAAGGTCTATATATAAAGAGACTTCAGATACAGTATTAGGGGACCACTAAGGTCTATATATAAAGAGACTTCAGATACAGTATTAGGAGACCACTAAGGTCTATATAAAGAGACTTCAGATACAGTATTAGAGGACCACTAAGGTCTATATAATGAGACTTCAGATACAGTATTAGGGGACCACTAAGGTCTATATAAAGAGACTTCAGATACAGTATTAGGAGACCACTAAGGTCTATATAAAGAGACTTCAGATACAGTATTAGGGGACCACTAAGGCCTATATAAAAGAGACTTCAGATACAGTATTAGGGGACCACTAAGGCCTACATAAAAGCATGCAAAAAGCAGTAAACGCCAGAGCAGGGGGAATGAGCGGGGGAAACGCCAGAGCAGGGGGAATGAGCGGGGGAAACGCCAGAGCAGGGGGAACCAAAACGTAGCCACGGAACCACATTGTTGATATAATAACAATGATCTCTCCTCCGGCAGGCGGACAGTCCGTGCAGTGTGAAGGACAAGTCTGGCTGCACCTCCAGCGATCACCTGTGCTCCTTCTGTGTCCCCACCACCTCCTCAGGCTACGGATCCTCACTGAGCATGTGCGAGCTGACCACGCACGCCGGGCTGATGGAGACGGTATTGACCTTTTCTATGGAATCTCATTGCTGGGCAACAGCCTGGCCCCTTGTTGACTTTCTTTCCTTTTTCCTATTGTCATTTCGGGGGTTGTTAACTTATTATATATAATATATATTATCTAATATGACTTCTTGACAGAACGCAGAGACCTGGAGCTGTGGCCCAAAGGAAGTGACCTCATCGCTCGCCACCTGCCTGTACGGAGAGGACGGTGACCCGTCAGTCATTGATCTGAGCAGGAGTTATGTAAGACAATCTGATTTATAAAAGACTATTGCCCTGACACACCGAGGTCCCGAAGGTAAGCGTTCTTCGCCCTATTTTTTGTGATGTGTCACGCACCGTCGCCACACATCGGCTCTCGTCTGCCTTATTTTGGCAAATTAGTACGCAGGAAGTAAACCCAAAAGCCGTCTTGGTTCATCTTTCCACTGTTCCAACAATCACCACTCTGGTTTGGTTGAAATAAACACTTAATTCACCCATTTACATGTGGAGATATGCTGGCTCTATACACGCTAAAAGTCCTGATTATTTACATGGAGTCTGGTGGAAATATGCTGGCTCTATACACGCTAAAAGTCCTGATTATTTACATGGAGTCTGGTGGAAATATGCTGGCTCTATACATGCTAAAAGTCCTGATTATTTACATGGAGTCTGGTGGAAATATGCTGGCTCTATACACGCTAAAAGTCCTGATTATTTACATGGAGTCTGGTGGAAATATGCTGGCTCTATACACGCTAAAAGTACTGATTATTTACATGGAGTCTGGTGGAAATATGCTGGCTCTATACACGCTAAAAGTCCTGATTATTTACATGGAGTCTGGTGGAAATATGCTGGCTCTATACACGCTAAAAGTCCTGATTATTTACATGGAGTCTGGTGGAAATATGCTGGCTCTATACATGCTAAAAGTACTGATTATTTACATGGAGTCTGGTGGAAATATGCTGGCTCTATACACGCTAAAAGTACTGATTATTTACATGGAGTCTGGTGGAGATATGCTGGCTCTATACACGCTTAAAGTCCTGATTATTTACATGGAGTCTGGTGGAGTTTGGTGATGGTGATTTCGGGGCTGTTTGATGTTAAACTAAAAGGATCTTACTCTTTAACTAAAAGGTCTATCTCTGTAGGGATCCATCCCATAATGTTGTCAGACACTTAGAATAATAATCTGAGTCTGTCAGCGGCAACAACAGAACTTTTAGTGGACGCTAACTGCTGCTGTACATTAGTCCTGTAGGGTTACATTGCTGCCCTATTCACAACAACGTTCTCGCTCAATACTCGATGAATTTCAAGGATTTTTGTTCAAATCAGTGAATCACGTAGACACAAAAACATGGGAAAACAGGGTCCAGGTTGTAAAAAAAAAAAAAAAAAAGTCCCTTTAACTTCATGAAGATGTCCCTCTTTCCTCAGCAGTAAGAGCATGTGTTGTGTGCAGGTTGCAGGTATGAAGGAGCAGCTGGCGAACAGCGAGGACGGAGCCTCCTTCATGGACTCCACCTCCTCCTGGAGCAGAAACAGCACGGTGACCTTCTCCCCCTCCGAGGTAAAGACACGGCGCTGGAGAAGCTGCTGCTGTTTGTTCTGACATGTCCATCTAACATGTCTGTGTGTTTCTTTGTGTGTATGTGCAGCTCTTCAGCCTGTGTGGTGTGGAGGATCTGAAGTTACAGCGTCCAGCTCTCACCTCCACCCCCGTCTGTTCCCTCAAACACTCCACCAAAACCAACCAGGACGACTCTTGTCTGCACTGCAGCCACAGCAGCCAGTACGTCACACTTCCCATATATTTACAGTACATCGGTATCATTGGCTTTTCACAGTTTAAGTATGGCTCCCCTCAAAGAGAGTTAACTGCTCCTCAGATCTCTGCAGGGTAAATCCAGACAGCTAGCTAGACTATCTGTCCCTCTGACTAAAACTACTTTTGAACGTCCACATGTTCCACCAAAACAAGTTCCTTCCTGAGACTATTTAGCAGAGGCACCGTGGCTCCGTCCGGAGCTTAGCGACAAGCCAGACCTTCCTCCACAGCGATGTGGAGGAAGGTCTGGCAATGCAAGACTACAGAGAAGCCAGATCTGGGTCTGTCTGCAGCGGCCTGCGCTGCTGTCTGACATTTTTGACAGAACAGCTGAAGACCTGAAAGGGGAGAGAGAGGGGGAATGACACGCAGCAAAGGGCCGCAGGTCAGAGTCGAAGCTGGGCCCGCTGCGTCAAGGAGTAAACCTCTATATATGGGCGCCTGCTCTACCAACTGAGCTATCTGGGCGCCCAATCATCTTTAATTTAAATAGCAGCCCACTATGTTACACGGATCACAGCTTATGGCGTTTTTCAACTGCATGGTACCTGCTTGGCTCGGCTCGATTCGGCCGCGGTGCCCCGTCCTTCTTTTTCCATTGCAGATTTTGTACCGCCTCGTGCGTGAGGCGAGCGTGGCTGGCCGTCATAGCGACGCCGCAGGAAACTGCGGTGACCTAACGTGACACACACCCAGACCGTAGAAGGTGTGTGTGTGACTCTCAGCATGTAGCTGTTTGCCAGAAGACACATTTAGTTTCTAAAGAAGCTGAAGGCAGCAAAAAAACCACAGCTGGCTAAACTATTTAAAAATGGTGGGTTTGTTCAGGACACCCCCGTCTGTCGCTATAACAATGATGATGCAGTGATGCAGTGATTAGTGACGATTCCCTCCGACCAATCAGGAGTCTGCAGGTTTTCACGTCACCTTTTGGTATCTCCTCAGCTCGCTTGGAACCTGGACAGAGGTGGTACTAAATAAAGTAGCTGTTGGCAGGTACCAGCGACTTTTATCAGAATGGAAAACTAAAACTAAAAAAGGCGAGTAGAGTCAAACAGGTACCATGTGGTGGAAAAACGCCATTACAACTCGACTACAGTGTGCCTCACATCTTTGTAAAGGAGTAGAGATGCACCGATAGAGCAGCCGGTGACCAGAATTGGCCGGTTTTCACGTGCTCGGCCATGACCGGCGACCGGCAGGTCAGTCTGACATATGGTGATTTCATGCTGGTCAACGCTCCAATTAACTGACAACATAAGTTATACCAGTTACAGTTCTCAAGGACGCACGCACACACGGACGCCACGGCACGGACGCCACGGCACGGAAGCCACAGCACGGACGCCACAGCACGCTCTCTTTCTCCTTTCTCTCATCTTCTCCTCCGTGTGTCGGCGCTATTCTCCACATGTAGGAACCTGGTGAATTAACCTGCAACATGTCAGCTGTTTGGGAATTCTTCAGCGTGTGTGCAGAAGATAACAAGTTTACAATATGCAACACCTGCAAGGAGAAAGTAGGGCGTGGAGGGACGACACCAAAAACCTAAATCACATTTCTTTAGTTGATATTGATGTGAAAAGAAGGAAATGGTTCTAACATTGCTCTTTAGATGTGTGTGAATGTCCCCCACCAGGAGTAATTTATATAGTTCTATTTTATAGTGATCCATTATCTGTTCAACACATGTTCTATTAAAGAAAAGATAGAACATAAATATTTGTGTGTGCTGTAAAGTGGTTAGAAAACATGAAATCAGAATCGGCTAAAATCGGTATCAGCTGGTCTAACTCAAAGAAAATCAGAAATCAGAATCGGCCTAGAAAGTTGGAATCAGTGCATCTCTATAAAGGAGCAAAGAAATTAAGATTTGTTGCGTGTAATGGCGTTTTTTTCTCTGTGAAGTTTTTAACAATCAACAGAGATAGAGAGACAGACAGACAGTCAGACAAATAGACAAATAGACTGTGAGTGCCACAACTGAGAGTGTGTTACACAACATAGACAATAAATAGCCCATGCTGAGCCAGGAAAACCCCTGCAGTGTATGGAGACACATTGTGATGGTGTAACAGTGTAAATAGATTGATTTAAATGTGTCACCTGTTGTGTTCAGGACGCCCTCTGAGACCAGAGAGAGGATAAAAGCGCTGTGGATGTCAGCTCCTCAAACTCCAACACCTCTGAAGATCCACAGCAACAAGAGCCAGAACGAGGCGAGAGAAGATCCTCCTCTGATGTCCCAGTGTAGACAAACTCCTCCTCCCGTGTAGATCTCAGGGCTGAATCTGTGCGTGTTTGTGTTTCAGGTGTCGGTCTGTTCCAGCAGGATGATGAATCTGACGTGGGAGGAGCGAAGTGGCGATCCTGACAGCCAACAGTCCAGCAGCTCTGAGGTCTCTGGCACACATCTTATACGACTAAAACCCTTCATCCGGTTCAAATATAGAGTTAAAAACCTCAAAATGTGGCTTAAAAGTGGACAAAACAATGTGCACAAAGGAGGATATTACGCCATTGACAGGCGACCAAATGTAACGGAGCATTACCTTGAGTAAAATGACAGATTTCTCTGGGTTAAACATTGTTGGAAACATTTGGGATAATGGAAGTACAAAACTCAACAACATATAGAACATATGTCGAGTAGATTGTAAACATTTTAATGCAGAAATGTTACATATTATATCTTTAAACTGTGGCAGTCTTTTTCTTTCCTTCAGCAATG